>NC_087188.1:3084745-3143134 GCF_035594125.1 Scylla paramamosain
TGTTATTTGTGAAAGTGTCAACTGACATGGAATTGTTTATTGTTGTCACTGGACCTGGATCCTGTAATTTGGTTGGGATTTTGTCCATGGATCCTTAGATGTGTCTGAAATGGGCAGCTCTGCTCTGGACCAGTATGCATTGGTTGCCCATCACTGGGTGATACAGACATTGAGAATACATAATTTCAGAGATGGGATCAAATACAGATAACCAAATACCTACAAATACAAATATGAATTTTTCAACTAAATTTTATTAGTTACAAATACATATTTCAAGCTTCTGAATCACCAATTATGAGGCTTCAAATACTATAGCGTACATTTCACATTTGTAAATATCGTACTGAATTTCATTCATGCTAATTACAAAAAAATCCTTCCCGTGATGTTTAATTATGTAGGAACTCCATAAGTCAAATGTTGATACTTAGTTATGTACTTTTACAGGCTTAAAATTTCAGTATTACTTTCATTCTCATCAATGTAACATTCCTTTTCTAACTCTGGAAAGAAGAAAAATTTTACTGTTTCATATGTTATTTTAATAGAGAAAATTACAATTCTTAATGTTTTATCATTTCACATTACTTCTTATCTTGATCCACAGTTTACTCTTCAGAGTGATCAGATATGAAAGTTTTTCTTTTCAAGGTATAAATATGAAAAAAAGGAAAAATAATTGTAAAATAATTTAAAATTAGTCATAATTATAATTGAAATTAAATGGGCATTTCCAAATGTTGTTGTTAGTTAGTATTTATAGCTTTTTAAACAATTTTGCTTTCTGTATTGTTTATAATGTTAAATGTTTTTTGACTATGAAGCAAATAGCAAACAAAGTTCAAGTACTAATATAAACATACACCTTTTAAATGTAGGTGATGGTATTTGCCACTTACAATTGCATTTATGTACAATAAGATATTTATTACTAGATTTAACCATAAAAAAAGTGCACAAGTGGAATATAAAGCACCCTTCAAAAAAAAAAAAAAAAAATGCAGCACTTACAGCCACATTTCTATGATCACTGGTCCAGAACAGCAGCTTGATAATTTTGATGTGCAGTGTGACTAATTAACATAGTCAAGAGAAACAGTGCCAGCCCAGCAAAAAAAAGGCTCAGCTTAGCAATATCAATGACTAGACATACTATAACCTAAGTAACTTGCAAAGTTTGAGTTCTTTGCTTAGACAGCAGCAATGTTTCATTGTTTCAAACAAATTTTTTTTTTTTTTTATGTAGGAAGGACACTGGCCAAGGGCAACAAAAATCTAATAAAAAAAAATGCCCACTGAAATGCCAGTCCCATAAAAGGATCAAAACAGTGGTCAAAAATTGATGAATAAGTGTCTTGAAACCTCCCTCTTGAAGGAATTCAAGTCATAGGAAGGTGGAAATACAGAAGCAGGCAGGGAGTTCCAGAGTTTACCAGAGAAAGGGATGAATGATTGAGAATACCGGTTAACTCTTGCGTTAGAGAGATCGACAGAATAGGGGTGAGAGAAAGAAGAAAGTTTTGTGCAGCGAGGCTGCGGAAGGAGCGGAGGCATGCAGTTAGCAAGATCAGAAGAGCAGTTAGCATGAAAATAGTGGTAGAAGACAGATAGATATGCAACATTGCGGCGGTGAGAGAGAGGCTGAAGACAGCCAGTTAGAGGAGAGGAGTTGATGAGACGAAAAGCTTTTGATTCCACCCTGTCTAGAAGAGCAGTATGAGTGGAACCCCCCCAGACGTGAAGCATACTCCATACATGGACGGATAAGGCCCTTGTACAGAGTTAGCAGCTGGGGGAGGTGAGAAAAACTGGCAGAGACGTCTCAGAACACCCAACTTCATAGAAGCTGTTTTAGCTAGAGATGAGATGTGAAGTTTCCAGTTCAGATTATAAGTAAAGGACAGACCGAGGATGTTCAGTGTAGAAGAGGGGGACAGTTGAGTGTCATTGAAGAAGAGGGGATAGTTGTCTGGAAGGTTGTGTCGAGTTGATAGATGGAGGAATTGAGTTTTTGAGGCATTGAACAATACCAAGTTTGCTCTGCCCCAATCAGAAATTTTAAAAAGATCAGAAGTCAGGCGTTCTGTGGCTTCCCTGCGTGATATGTTTACCTCCTGAAGGGTTGGATGTCTATGAAAAGACGTGGAAAAGTGCAGGGTGGTATCATCAGCATAGGAGTGGATAGAACAAGAAGTTTGGTTTAGAAGATCATTAATGAATAATAAGAAGAGAGTGGGTGACAGGACAGAACCCTGAGGAACACCACTGTTAATAGATTTAGGAGAAGAATAGTGACCGTCTACCACAGCAGCAATAGAACGGTCAGAAAGGAAACTTGAGATGAAGTTACAGAGAGAAGGATAGAAACCGTAGGAGGGTAGTTTAGAAATCAAAGCTTTGTGCCAGACTCTATCAAAAGCTTTTGATATGTCCAAGGCAACAGAAAAAGTTTCACCAAAATCTCTAAAAGAGGTTGACCAAGACTCAGTAAGGAAAGCCAGAAGATCCCCAGTAGAGCGGCCTTGACGGAACCCATACTGGCAATCAGATAGAAGGTTGTGAAGTGATAGATGTTTAAGAATCTTCCTGTTGAGGATAGATTCAAAAACTTTAGATAGGCAGGAAATTAAAGCAATAGGACGGTAGTTTGAGGGATTAGAATGGTCACCCTTTTTAGGAACAGGTTGAATGTAGGCAAACTTCCAGCAAGAAGGAAAGGTAGATGTTGACAGACAGAGCTGAAAGAGTTTGACTAGGCAAGGTGCAAACATGGAGGCACAGTTTCGGAGAACAATAGGAGGGACCCCATCAGGTCCATAAGCCTTCTGAGGGTTTAGGCCAGCGAGGGCATGGAGAACATCATTGCGAAGAATTTTAATAGGTGGCATGAAGTAGTCAGAGGGTGGAGGAGAGGGAGGAACAAGCCCAGAATTGTCCAAGGTAGAGTTTTTAGCAAAGGTTTGAGCAAAGAGTTCAGCTTTAGAAATAGATGTGATAGCAGTGGTGCCATCTGCTTGAAATAGAGGAGGGAAAGAAGAAGCAAAGTTATTGGAGATATTTTTGACTAGATGCCAGAAATCATGAGGGGAGTTAGATCTTGAAAGGTTTTGACATTTTCTGTTAATGAAGGAGTTTTTGGCTAGTTGGAGAACAGACTTGGCATGGTTCCGGGCAGAAATATAAAGTGCTTGAGATTCTGGTGATGGAAGGCTTAAGTACCTTTTGTGGGCCACCTCTCTATCATGTATAGCACGAGAACAAGCTGTGTTAAACCAAGGTTTAGAAGGTTTAGGACGAGAAAAAGAGTGAGGAATGTATGCCTCCACGCCAGACACTATCACCTCTGTTATGCGCTCAGCACACAAAGACGGGTCTCTGACACGGAAGCAGTAGTCATTCCAAGGAAAATCAGCAAAATACCTCCTCAGGTCCCCCCAACTAGCAGAGGCAAAACGCCAGAGGCACCTTCGCTTAGGGGGATCCTGAGGAGGGATTGGAGTGATAGGACAAGATAAAGATATGAGATTGTGATCAGAGGAGCCCAACGGAGAAGAAAGGGTGACAGCATAAGCAGAAGGATTAGAGGTCAGGAAAAGGTCAAGAATGTTGGGCGTATCTCCAAGACGGTCAAGAATACGAGTAGGGTGTTGCACCAATTGCTCTAGGTCATGGAGGATAGCAAAGTTGTAGGCTAGTTCACCAGGATGATCAGTGAAGGGAGAGGAAAGCCAAAGCTGGTGGTGAACATTGAAGTCTCCAAGAATGGAGATCTCTGCAAAAGGAAAGAGGGTCAGAATGTGCTCCACTTTGGAAGTTAAGTAGTCAAAGAATTTCTTATAGTCAGAGGAGTTAGGTGAGAGGTATACAGCACAGATAAATTTAGTATGAGAGTGACTCTGTAGTCGTAGCCAGATGGTGGAAAACTCGGAAGATTCAAGAGCGTGGGCACGAGAGCAGGCACTGTCAGTTGCCTCAGACACCTGAGTTTCAGTGAGGAAAAGAAGATGAGGTTTAGAAGAGGAGAGGTGGTGTTCTACAGATTGAAAATTAGATCTTAGATCGCGAATGTTGCAGAAGTTAATGAAGAAAAAGTTGAGGGGGGTGTCAAGACACTTAGGGTTGTCGACAGAAAGGCAGTCCGACCTGGGGACATTTATGGTCCCCTCCCCAGATGGGGACTCCGAGTCTGGTGTGGGAGTCGCCATGATGATTTTAAAATTTTTGAGTGAAGGGTGTGTGTGTTATTAGGTGCTTGTAGTTTTGTGTGGAGGAAGAGAGTTGTCTTTAGAGGGCAGGCTGTGACTGCCCCCTTGTGTTGTGAGACACAAAGGGAAACATTCAGTGAGGTCACAGCTGGGTTTAATGATAAGTTCACAGCACCCCCTGAACAGTGTTTTAGACCTCACTGGGAGTAATGGTAATTACACTGTATACACTGGCCAAATAAGTGCCTCTGACCAGCTGAGTCAACATAACTATGTGAGGAGGGAGAGAAGCAGTTGTGTCTGTTCTCCATTTTCTTGAAGTGAGTTATGTAGAATTTTCAGTCATGCATTTTCGTAACACTATTATCTTGTTATATTTTACAGGTCATTTCCAAAATGCTTGGTGAGGTGGAGCGAAGTGCAGAAGGATCCCAAGAGAACCTCGAGGAAGTTGTGCGACCTAGAAGGCTTTCAACTGATACAGAATATCAGGAAAATGAGAACTCAGATGAGGAACAAGTGGAAGGAGAAAATAGTTTCTGTGCAGTGCCTGTGGACCATCCTGTGGAGATACCTCATGACCGCAAACTGCTCTCTCACAAATTCTTGTTGAGTATAATATTTTCACGTTGCCGGGATAGTGCTGCCTCTGTGCGCTCCAAGGCACTTACACTTCTTGCTGAGTGCACTCTGTCCACCAACCGCACTATTATGCTGGCAATGCAGCAAATATTTGTCAATAATAAGTCCCTTATGTTTACCACACCTCATATTACTAGTAACAACATTAACCTTGAGTCACCAGTTCAAGAGAATGAGGAGGTTGAGGAGGAGGAACTGAAATTTCCAAATGCATCACTGGTTGTGTCAATGTTGCGTCGTCGTGCTCTTGATGACAAAGTGACTGTGCGCAAGTCAGCACTTCAAGTACTAGAAAATCTCATGAAACTCCACAATGATATGCTCACCCATCAAAATCTTGCGGTGAGTTTCCATGGTTGCCATGTTACTCTGGTTCAAATGTAATGGTAAAAGCTACCATTTTAGTTATCTGAATGTGTTTTCTATACATAGAAATTTTGATCTAGACTGAAGTTCTGAGAATATAAATCAGCACTTGGGTGTGTCTTCCCATTGCCCTAGATTCTGTTTTCTTGGCTTTTGAGTTCTTGTGTTTAAATCATGTACATTTGGTATACTTTCATTACATTTCTTTTTAATGCTCATAAATCATTTAACCAATAAAGAAGGATGGCCATCTGGAAAAAACATTCACATGCACCATTGCATGTGCTAATCATTGCATTATAAACAAACTTCTTTTAAAGACATTTATGCTGTGATTATGCACTATTCAAATATATTTTTAAACAATATTCTGAATTTACAGGAAGTGCATAATTTTTTTATCATTAAAGAAAACTAAAGCTGTGAGTATTACAACAAATGTGATTAAGAAATTTCATTGGAGAAAGTTACCATTTTAAGAAGTTCTGGGAGCACATATATGCATGAGTCTACAATACTAGCAAACAGTGCTTGTTGAAATACTCTTGGATGGGAGACCACTGTCCTCCTTTCAGTCTTTGTGTCAATAGGTAAGGTTAACTCATTGATCTTGTTACAAAGTAAATATTATTTTGTGCCTCATTCCAGCAATTTCCACTCCTATGCTGATGATACCATCCTGCACTTTTCCACGTCTTTTCATAGACATCCAACCCTTCAGGAAGTAAAGATTTCACACAGGGAAGCCACAGAATGCCTGAGTTCTGATCTTTCTAAAATTTCTGATTGGGGCAGAGCAAATTTGGTATTGTTCAATGCCTCAAAAACTCAATTCTTCCATCTATCAACCTTCCAGACAATTATCCCCTCTTCTTCAGTGACAATCAACTGTCCCCCTCTTCTACACTAAACATCCTCAGTCTGCCCTTTACTCATAATCTGAACTGGAAACTTCACATCTCATCTCCAGCTAAAACAGCTTCCATGAAGTTAGGTGTTCTGAGATGTCTCCGCCAGTTTTTCTCACCCCCCAGCTGCTAACTCTGACGAGGGTCTTATCCGTCCATGTATGGAGTATGCTTCACATGTCCGGGAGGAGTTCCACTCATACCGCTCTTCTAGACAGGGTGGAATGAAAAGCTTTTCGTCTCATGAACTCCTCTCCTCTAAGTGACTGTCTTCAGCCTCTCTCTCATCGCTGCAATGTTGCATCTCTAGCTGTCTTTGCTATTTTCATGCTAACTGCTCTTCTGATCTTGCTAACTGCATGCCTCCCCTCCTCCCATGGCCTTGCTGCACAAGACTTCCTTCTTTCACCCCTGTTGTGTCCACCTCTTTAATACAAGAATTAACCAATATTCTCAGTCATTCATCCCTTTCTCTGGTAAACTCTGGAACTCCCTGCTTGCTTTTGTATTTCCACCTTCCTATGACTTGAATTCCTTCAAGAGGGAGGTTTCAAGACACTTATCCTTCAATTTTTGACTACTGCTTTGGACCCTTTTATGGGACTGGCATCTCAGTGGGCTTTTTTTTTTTTTTTTTTTTGGATTTTGTTGCCATTGGCCAGTGGCCCTCCTACATAAAAAAATAAATAAATAAATAAAAATTTACTAATAATCTGGCAGAAATTTCTGCAGCTCTTGAAAACAAGTTTTTGTATCTCCTTTATGATGTTGTAATCCCTTTAACCATCCAGTCTGTGATATAGTTATCAGTAGCTTAATGCTAAACAAATTTACAGTGCCTCTTGATCCATTATTTTTGTAGTCTTTTTCAATTTTATTTATTTATTTATTTTTATTTACATATTGAGGAACCAAGCAAAGAAAGTAGTTCAGGATGTAAAAATGAGGGCAGGTGAGAGGTTGTGTAGTAAGTTGACAGAAAACTTCCAGATGAACAAGAAAATGTTATGAAAGAAGTAAAGAGGACTAGAAAAGAAATTTCTGGGAATGAAGAGACTGAAAACAGGTGATGGGACACTGCTGAGTGAGAAAGATGTAGTTCACAAAAGATGGATTGAATATTCTGAAGGATTGTTAAATGTAGAGGAGAATGGAGCAGTGACTACTGCAGTTGATAGATGAAATAAGAGTCAGTAGTTTAGAAGAGTTAAAAAAAAAAAAATATATATATATATATATATATATATATATATATATATATATATATATATATATATATATATACTCGTATGTATATATATATATATATATATATATATATATATATATATATATATATATATATATATATATATATATATATATATCAATCAAGGGAGAGGAAGTGTGAGGCTGTGAGGGAAATGAGAAAAGAGAAAGCTGCAGGATTGGTTGGATGTGCTGTAGAATATATGAAGTGTGGTAGGGAGAGCATTGTATTGTGGTTGGTAAGGTATCTGTGCTATATTGCTGGCAAGGTGCCAGAAGACTGAATAAATGCATGTGTAGTTCCTTTATGTAAAGGAAATAGGGATAGACAGGAATGCTCAAGCTACAGGGACATCAGTTTGTTGAGTATGGTAGAAAAGGTGTTTGATAGAATGCTGATAAAGAGGATAAAGGAAAGAACAGAAAATACCATCCAAGAGGAAGAGGGAGATTCTAGAAATATAGGAGGTTTTTAGATCAGATTTTTCAGTAGGGCAGTTATGTGATTTTTTTTTTTTTTTGGGGGGGGAAGGGAAGGAAGTCTTTTAGGCATTCATGGACAAAGTGTACCACAGGATTGAGAGGAAAGGACTATGCGCTGGTTTCACAGTCACCCTTTTTCATATATTAGCAAGCCAGCAGTCACTATAGCCATAATCCAGTTCCACAGTCACTTTTGGCAGTTGCTTTTCGTGTAGGTGAGCATAAAAAATTGGAACTAGTGAATTTTGGGGAGGGGCAGGGCTGCCCAGTCCATAATAAATTTCCAAATTACTTCATTAAATCATCATTTCCTGTAGTATGATCTGAAAAGTACAGTAGAATCTTCGTCCATGAATGCCCCAGATCATGAAGAAATTGGTTCACAAACTAGTTTTGTGAACAAATTTTAGCTTGGTTCACCAATCATGCTTTTGGGTATGAAGACACATTTCCCAAAATTTGTGTAATCTTGTGCTCAGTTGTGCGTTAGTGTGCTTGGCATAAACATTGTTCATGAGAGTGCTATGTTCAGACATTAATTTTTTTCTTTCTCCCTTCTTTTTTTTTGTGTGATTTTAGTCCCCACTATGCCATCTAAGATGGAGAAAAGTATTAGATGTCACCACTGGGTCAGTCTTTAGCCCAAAGGACCTGGATTATTCTTTCAATTATCGTAAATTACAGTACATTACCAGTAATGAACATATGGAGAGAGTGGGTTGCCAAAGATAAAGAATCACTATATCCAGAGAGAGAGAGAGAGAGAGATGAGTTGTAGTGTGTCAGCCAGTGACTTTGACAACTGGTGATGATTCTCTCTCTCTCTCTCTCTCTCTCTCTCTCTCTCTCTCTCTCTCTCTCTCTCTCTCTCTCTCTCTCTCTCTCTCTAAGATAAATTAACAGAAAAAAAGAGAGAGAGGAGTTTAGTTGTGTCAGCCAATGACCTTGACAACTACCAAGTGACGCTCTCTCTCTCTCTCTCTCTCTCTCTCTCTCTCTCTCTCTCTCTCTCTCTCTCTCTCTCTCTCTCTCTCTCTCTCTCTCTCTCTCTCTCTCTCTCTCTCTCTCTCTCTCTCTCTCTCTCTCTCTCTCTCTCTCTCTCTCTCTCTCTCTCTCTCTCTCTCTTTGATAAGTCTTTTAACAAGGAGAGAATGTATGGAGCTCATAGAGGAGGAGGCAGGCAGCAGCCTTTTACCTGAAATTCGGTAGCTTCCTCCTTTTACTATCCTCCCACACCATCTTCCTGTGCTAGCAACTATAAACAACAAAGATAAATTACAATACTGTTTTATTTAATTTAGTGTTATTTTTCCCTATTTAAGGATATGTATTTCAGTTTCATTATATGTTCATTGCAAAAAAAAAAAAAAAAAATAAAATATATATATATATATATATATATATATATATATATATATATATATATATATATATATATATATATATATATATATATATATATATATATATATATATATATATATATATATATATATATATATATATATATATATATATATATATATATATATATATATATATATATATATATATATATATATATATATATATATATATATATATATATATAAATACCATATTTCAGAGGCTGAAATGAGTGAATTGTATTTGCATTAATTTGAATGGAAAAATTTGTTTTCATTTGTTCATGAACAATTTGGTTTGTAAACCAAGGCCTGAAACAGATTAAGTTTGTGAATCGAGATTCTACTGTATATAAATAAAAAAAATAAAATAAATAATTTACCACTACATATGTAATATTAGGCATCTTCTTCAGTTCTCCTAAGAGTTTAGATTTATAGCTCTGGTGCTCTGCTCACTTGACCACTGAAGAACAGATCAATGGAGTTGCCTGGTGTGCTGCCCAAGGAAAAAGTGTCATACAGTTCATTGGCAATTTGCCCCTCACAGAGACTACAGCAGTCTTAACCACTTGCTTCTTGAAGTTTATTCTATTTAGAAGTGAATAGCTGGTCTTCCAGATCTTGTGATATTGTCAGTTGAATAAAAGTAATCATATAGGGCTGATTCTTTGCTTTTTTTTTTCTGATCGAAGGAAAGAGACAAGCAGACACATTAGTTATTCTTGTTTAATGCTTGTTACACTTAAAGAACACATAGTAATATGCCGTAGCCTGGTTAAGACATTCTGAGTTAAAATGATGCCTGACGTTGGCCAGATATGACTAGTAAAACTTTTTTGCATTATACTGTACTTAGGGCAATTATGGAATGAAATGTCAGTGTCATTTTGCTGGTATTTTCACACTGTCTGCATTTTTTGGGTGCTTTCCATATCATAGTCTTCCTACTTTTTATCCTAGTATGTCTAGGCAGACTGTAAGTATTATAATATAACAAAATATTTTCCATTATTAGCAATTATGGAGCAAGGGGAAACTGTGACGTAAGGAGCATGCCTAGCAGCTGTCCAGGTCACAGATCATTCACAGATGGGAGAGTGAGGTTCCTTGCCCCGCTTCTCAGGTTCTGCTATGTTAAGGCAACATTCTATTCCATGTATTACAGTAAAATCCCTCTTATCCGGCATCAATGGGACTGCCGACATGCTGGATATTTGAATATTGCCGGATACTTGAATAGAAGTGAAATTATGTCCACAATCACCACCCTACACTCACGCATCTTACCATAACAAAGATCAGCTGATCGCCGTGCCGCGTGTCGCCACCCGCGCTGCCACCTCACACTCACCAACACACAGTTGTAGCATTGGGCCTGTAATTGTGACTCCTGATCTTTTCAAGCTGAACCACTCGTATAACACTTTGTCCATCATTTCACCACGATGATACTGCAGTGTGTGACGATTTTCCACTGCCTTTGGGGTGTCGGTGGCTTTCATGTAATCCCGCAACTTTTTCGTTTGGGATTTAATGTCATAAATAGTTGATGAGCCCACACCATATTCCGCCATTAGTTGCTGTCTGCTTTCACCTCTCTCTAATCGTCGACAAATATCTACCTTCTGCTTAGGTGTAAGCACAACACACTTCCTCTTTTCTACAACTTTAGGCATGATGAAGGCGTCAGGCGATAAACAGTGCACACGCGGGACTGAGTCACTGAGTAAACACAGTGCAGTGGGCCACGGGTGGCGCGAAGCAGTGCGCTCTGGTGGCGAGGGGACAAAGTATGGCTTGCGTGGGAATTTTAATCGATTTTATGAGTACACATTGATTTTTTATTGATTTTAAGGCTCGGGGAAAAATGTGCCGGATACTTGAAGCTGCCGGATACTCAAATGCTGGATGAGAGGGATTTTACTGTACTTCTTCAGACCTGTCCTACTTCATCGATTGTGCAAATGCAAGCCACTCTACAGAGTACTTAAGTGTGAATTGATTGTATCAGTCATGACCTCACACTGAATTATGGCATTGTACCAGAACAATGATGTGTTGGAAGTTGTGGCTTAAGACAGGAAGGCCATTCAAACACCTTCACCTGCCCTGCCAGAATGCCATACGCTGCTGGAAGGCTTGACTGCTCTGTGCTCATTGTATGCAAATGTTACCAATCATTTCATGTGAAACAATTCATGCTAATCGGTTTTAATAATGATTTTCACTCATGACTGATTGGTATGCAGATAATTCTTTATGCTTGAGGTTTTGTTGAAAACAATACAAGCACATCGGCTTTTCCCTTGACATGTTTGCATCGCTGCCTGTTAGTGGCTGTGTCTTTCGCTCTGCCCCGCTGCCTGCCCATTTCTGCCATCAATTCTCAAGGGAGCTTAAAGAGCTTGTAGCTTGGAGTAGTTGTAAGGTTCTGAGACTCCCAGGAGACCTGTGCGAAAGGAATGTGTCAGAAAATGCCTGTTTCTGAGGCACTTGCAAAGAACTGAAGAAGATGCCTAATGACAGTCATACTTTTTATGGCGTATTAAAGTTTGCATCAATATGAAAAGCATGTTCCAACGATAAACATCTTCACAGTTTCACCTATCTCTTGCAAGTTTTTTTTTTTTATGGAAATTTTCTCTATATTTAATTACTCTTATGCTGTTTCAATATTTCAAGGGTGCAGCACTTCTCAGCCATGGTTGGAATTAAAAAAAAACCCACCCAAAAACAAGGCAGGTGTCTACTCCCCTCCTCCAAGGAGGAGGCAGTAGACACCTGCCGAAACGATAATTACTCCCAGTGAGGTCTAAAGCACTGTTCAGGGGGTGCTGTGAACTTATCATTAAACCCACCTGTGACCTCACTGAACGTTTCCCTTTGTGTCTCACAACACAAGGGGGCAGTCACAGCCTGCCCTCTAAAGACAACTCTCTTCCTCCACACAAACTTACAAGCACCTAATAACACACACACCCTTCACTCAAAAATTTTTAAATCATCATGGCGACTCCTACACCAGCCTCGGAGTCCCCATCTGGGGAGGGGACCATAAATGTCCCCAGGTCGGACTGTCTTTCTGTCGACGACCCTAAGTGTCTTGACACCCCCCTCAACTTTTTCTTCATTAACTTCTGCAACATTCGCGGTCTAAGATCTAATTTTACTTCGGCAAAATCACCTATCTGCTGGGCGGACATTTCCCATGAGAGAGAGTGCGTCACGCGCTGCCGGCAGTTGTTTGCTGATCGCCGCGTCGGGCAGACATGGTCATTCTGGGTCATACGGACTCCCAAGTTTTTGCTGTTTTCTTTCAGATAAGGCCACGATACTTGTTACGCAGGTACAGTGCCTTCAACTTCGTTACCCGTTTTTGGGGCGAGTTGTATTATTGGTATATCGGTCTCCACTGACGATGGAACTGTGTGGGAAGCTTACGGCTTTGTTCTCCTTATCGCAGTGCGGCAGCCATGTCGGAGTCTGGTGTAGCGTCCTCTGCCTCTCGATCCCCTTCCCCTCCTGCCCCACGTGCCTTCTGTGGGCCTTCTCCTCTCCCTGGGTCCACTGTTCGCCCTCAAGATGACGACGACAGGCACAGGGATCATTCATCTCGTCGCTTGAGTGGGAGGCATGGTTGCGTGAGATTACGTAACAGTGCTGACGCACGTGGTTCCCGCGGCACTTCTCCTGCTCCTCCCCCTTGGTCAGTTGTGTTGGATGCCTTGGCTGATTTGCGGGGTGAAGTGGAGGCCTTGAAGGCAGACAGACGGCAACTACCACCCCCTACTGGGTCGGCGCAGGTGACTGTGGAGGACAGTACTCTGGGGGGCTGGGGTTTGTCGCCTCCTTGTTCTGCCACTTTTTCTGGTTTCTCGGCCAGGATGAGTGAGGATGAGGCAGTGTCGATGCCTGCCGCCCCTGCTGACAGCACCTTAATTCAGGGCACTAAGGCCTTTGGTCCTTCTGACACGGTGGTTGCTGACATTGACAATAGAGTGGCAGAGATGGTAAACTTTCTCTTTGATAATGGTATGAGAGAGGAGGACTACAAGGCCATGTGTGAGGACGATGTTGTCAAGAGGCCTAATAACTGCCATGCTCTTGCGCCAGTGGAATGCAACCCACAGGTGTTGGAGACCCTGAAGCTGGATGCCAGGAAGACAGACTTCCGCTTGAAGGAGGTAAATAAGGACATCCTGCGGGCTTCAACCATTATCACCAAATCCTTAGTGGCACTGGATGATTTGGCTGAACAGGAAGGTAACCCCAAGTTGGCAAATGAGGTGAGCATGCTAAATGGTGCATTGGCATTGCTAGGCAATGCCAATCACAGGAACAATTTGGCCAGGCGTTTTGTCATGAAACGCGAGATAAACTATAAATATGCTCATCTTTGTTCAGATAAGGTGCCAATTACTCGCTTTCTGTTCGGTGACGATGTGTCCCAGTCTGCCAGACAAATTGAGGAAGCGGAGAAACTGCGGAGTAAGTTCTCGCAGAAAAAGCCTGCCTTTACTAGCAAGTTCGCAGGTAAACGCCCTGGTGGATATTGGAACAAGCCTGCTAGTAGGGGATATTACGCCAGGTTCCAACCCTACGGGCAACAGAGGTATGGCTCCAGGGCTGCCCCACGACTGCCTTCCACTCGTCAGGATGTGGAGCCAAAAAACTCCAAGGGCCGGGGCGGCCGCAGCAGGCAGCCCCAGTAAACTTACAGGCAAGTGCATGTTTTGAAGCTGGCAGACTACACTCTTTCCTGCATGAGTGGCGTAAAATTACCAGTGACCCTGTCATTTTGGATATTGTTCAGCATTGCCACCTTGATATTGATGTCGATAGTGTTCATCCTTTATTTTTTAATGATTTGGAATACAGGTTCAACACTGTGCAACAGGGGATAATTTCTGGAGAGATCAAAAAACTTTTACAGCTTAAAGTCATTAAAGTCACACACAAACAAACTCAGCAGGTTATCTCTCCTATTTTTTTGCGAGAAAAGAAAAACGGGGAATTTCGCCTGGTTCTTAACTTGGAGAGGTTAAACAAATACATACCATATAAACATTTTAAAATGGAAAATTTTGAACAGGCCATCAGGCTCATCAACCAGGGTGATTTTTTGGCTTCTGTCGATCTCAGGCATGCTTATTATTCTGTTAGGGTTGCAGATGAGCAACAACGATTTTTGTTTTACATGGCAAGGTGTTATCTATCAATTCACCTGCCTCCCTAATGGCATTTCTGAGGGACCTCGGCTTTTCACCAAACTGATGAAGCCAGTATTTGCTACTTTAAGGCAGGAAGGATACACTATCACCAGCTTTATAGATGACACATTAATTTGCAGTAACTCTTACTCAGGATGTCTTCAGGCGATTCAGGCCACCATTTCTCTGTTGCAGAGGTTAGGCTTTTGTATCAATATGGAGAAGTCTGTTCTCACCCCCACACAATGTATTGAATACCTAGACAATGTTATTAACACCAAGTTCATGACTGCCTCTTTACCTGAGCGTAGACTAATCAAAATTCGCCAAGGATGTGCAGAACTTTTGTGTAAAGATGTTGCCCCCATTCGAGAGGTGGCCAGGGTGATTGGCCTCATGGTGGCTGCGATCCCAGCAGTGGAGTTAGGTAAACTTCACTACAGGAAGTTGGAGGGGGGAAAAATTGCCGCTTTGAAACAGGAGTATGGTAATTTTGACAGGCCTTTGAATATTACTGCAGACATGAAACTAGACCTTTCCTGGTGGTTAGACAATGTGGACAGACACCACAGACACATTTTTAGGCCAGGTACTGACATCGATTTATTTACTGATGCCTCCAGCCTTGGTTGGGGGGGTCATTTGGGGTGTCAGATTACAAGTGGTACTTGGTCCCTGGATGAAAAGGAGCTTCACATTAACATCCTGGAGATGAAAGCCATTCTATTCTCTTTGCAAGCATTTGAACATGAGCTGGAAGGTAGACATGTTAGAGTTTTTTGTGATAATACCACTGCCATAAACTATGTCAATGAAATGGGAGGCACAAAGTCCAAGTCCTGTAATGATGTTGCTACCCAGATTTGGGATTGGTGTCTGGAACATGACTCATGGGTTACATGCTCGCACATACCGGGGAAGGACAATACCTTGGCTGATGTAGCCTCTCGCAAGATTAATGACAGACATGAGTGGAAACTCGACTCACACATTTTTACTACCTTGTGTAATGTTTTTGGGACACCGTCCATTGATTTATTTGCCTCAAGGCTTAACAAACAGGTTAATACATTCTGTTCGTGGTTGCCAGATCCGGAGGCTAAATATTTTGATGCTTTTTCCTTGGACTGGTCAAACTTTGATTTGTCTTACATTTTCTCCCCATTCTCATTAATTGCTAGGTGCCTTCAGAAGTTACGTGCGGAGCAAGCACGAGGCTGGATGGTGGTTCCTCTGTGGCCGTCCCAGTTTTGGATGGGCATGCTGCTCCAGTTGCTAATAGACTTCCCACGTTTGATAACGAACAGGAGGAATGTTCTAACACACCCGTCCACAACAGATCCACACCCCATCATGTCTCACACGAGGCTCATGGCATGCCTTCTGTCAGGGAAAACTTGCAGAAACGAGGAGTTTCGCCGGCTGCTGCGGACATCATACTTGCCTCCTGGAAACCAGGTACTGAGAGGCAATACCGCCCACATGTCCAGAGGTGGTCGTTGTTTTGTGGTAGACGGAATGTCGATCCCACTTCTCCAACTGTAAGTCACATTGTAAATTTTTTGACGGAAACCTTTGACAGGGGTGTGGGTTATGAGTGTGTGAACACTGCGAGGGGTGCCCTGTCTTCTCTCGGCATTGTGGTGGACGGATGCAGGGCAGGAAATCACCCTTTGGTCATCCGATTCATGAGAGGGGTTTTCAATCTTAGAACTCCTCAGCCCAGGTACACTGACACTTGGGACGTCCAACCTGTCTTAGAGCAACTAAGGTCCATGTTTCCCTTACAAGCATTAACCCTTAAAGAATTAAAGCTAAAATTGGTTATGATGATGGCCTTAACTCAAGCTGCCAGAATTCAAACTTTACAACTACTGTTAATCAGAGACATGCTCATTAATGAACACTCCATTTCAGTACAGTTGGGGGGCACTCTTAAACAATCCAGACCAAATTTTAATATCAACAGGGTCACATTCCATCGTTACCCTAAGGATCCACGATTATGTGTCTGTAGCACTCTCCTGAGGTACATTGATGTGACTAAAGAGCTTAGACAGGATGAGATGCACACTGATGCCAGGCTCCTCATTAACTTCATAAAACCCCACAAATCAGTTTCCAAAGACACTATTGCCCGTTGGGTCAGGACCATTCTCCGCATGTCCGGCATAGACATCTCAAAGTTTTCCGCTGGTAGTGTGCGGCCAGCAGCAGCTTCAAAAGCTGGAGTGGCGGCTGTCCCTGTCGCATGCATTATGGCTAAGGCGGGCTGGTCTAGGGAATCTACCTTTGCAAAATATTATAATAAGAACATTGTGGCTGCTTCTGACCTCTTTCAGGATGCAGTGCTAGAATAAGACATGATTTGGGTTTGTTGCTGCACTCCAGTGTTGCAGTACACGGATATTTTAAGTATTTAGTATTTAGTACCTTAGGTTTACCTTATGATGTGAACTGTTACCATATTTCAACATTGTTTGTAGATTGGATTAAGTTGGATGCAATGTACCTTATTTTATGCACCAATTGTATGATTGTCTCATGTACAAGATCCTTCCATGGAATAATAGTTATAGTACTATTTCTTGTGGGGCATTTCCTTTTCCTCTCTACTATTGCATCCTCCCTCGTCATCCACATAGCTTCAAAGCCTCATGGGAAATGTCCGCCCAGCAGATAGGTGATTTTGCCGAAGTAAAATTAACAAAGTACACGAGACTTACCGTAGGTCAGTTGAAGTGTACTTCTAATTTTTCGAGGCAAATCACCTCTGCTGGTGCGGAGATTTCACATGCCCTCCTCTCCCTCCCTACCTTAAGATCTACAGGTTACTTAATTTCCTAATTGGTTCATCATGTGGATGTTGAGTCCTTGCTTTAAAGTCTGCCGGCAGCGCGTGACGCACTCTCTCTCATGTGAAATATCCGCACCAGCAGAGGTGATTTGCCTCGAAAAATTAGAAGTACACTTCAACTGACTTACGGTAAGTCTTGTGTACTTTGTTAATTTTCAATCTGTAGAACACCACCTCTCCTCTTCTAAACCTCATCTTCTTTTCCTCACCGAAACTCAGGTGTCTGAGGCAACTGACAGGAGCCCCTTTTCTGTTCCCTCCTACTTTCTCTATCCTCATTTTCGATCCAAAGCTGGATGCTGTGTTTATGTGCGCAATGACTTAACCTGCTCTTGTGCCTACGCTCTTGAATCTTCCGAGTTCTCCACCATCTGGCTACGACTACAGAGTCACTCTCATACTAAATTTATCTGTGCTGTATACCTCTCACCTAAATCCTCTCTCTGACTATAAGAAATTTTTTGACTACTTAACTTCCAAAGTGGAGCACATTCTGACCCTCTTCCCTTTTGCAGAGATCTCCATTCTTGGAGACTTCAATGTTCACCACCAGCTTTGGCTTTCCTCTCCCTTCACTGACCATCCTGGTGAACTAGCCTACAACTTTGCTATCCTCCATGACCTAGAGCAATTGGTGCAACACCCTACTCGTATTCCTGACCGTCTTGGAGATACGCCCAACATTCTTGACCTTTTCCTGATCTCTAATCCTTCTGCTTATGCTGTCACCCTTTCTTCTCCGTTGGGCTCCTCCGATCACAATCTCATATCTTTATCTTGTCCTATCACTCCAATCCCTCCTCAGGATCCCCCTAAGCGAAGGTGCCTCTGGCGTTTTGCCTCTACTAGTTGGGGGGACCTGAGGAGGTATTTTGCTGATTTTCCTTGGAATGACTACTGCTTCCGTGTCAGAGACCCGTCTTTGTGTGCTGAGCGCATAACAGAGGTGATAGTGTCTGGCATGGAGGCATACATTCCTCACTCTTTTTCTCGTCCTAAACCTTCTAAACCTTGGTTTAACACAGCTTGTTCTCGTGCTATACATGATAGAGAGGTAGCCCACAAAAGGTACTTAAGCCTTCCATCACCAGAATCTCATGCACTTTATATTTCTGCCTGGAATCATGCCAAGTCTGTTCTCCAACTAGCCAAAAACTCCTTCATTAACAGAAAATGTCAAAACCTTTCAAGATCTAACTCCCCTCGTGATTTCTGGCATCTAGCCAAAAATATCTCCAATAACTTTGCTTCTTCTTCTTTCCCTCCTCTATTTCAACCAGATGGCACCACTGCTATCACATCTATTTCTAAAGCTGAACTCTTTGCTCAAACCTTTGCTAAAAACACTACCTTGGACGATTCTGGGCTTGTTCCTCCCTCTCCTCCACCCTCTGACTACTTCATGCCACCTATTAAAATTATTCGCAATGATGTTTTCCATGCCCTCCCTGGCCTTAACCCTCGGAAGGCTTATGGACCTGATGGGGTCCCTCCTATTGTTCTCCGAAACTGTGCCTCCGTGCTTGCACCTTGCCTAGTCAAACTCTTTCAGCTCTGTCTGTCAACATCTGCCTTTCCTTCTTGCTGGAAGTTTGCCTACATTCAACCTGTTCCTAAAAAGGGTGACCGTTCTAATCCCTCAAACTACCGTCCTATTGCTTTAATTTCTTGCCTATCTAAAGTTTTTGAATCTATCCTCAACAGGAAGATTCTTAAACATCTATCACTTCACAACCCTCTATCTGATCGCCAGTATGGGTTCCGTTAAGGCCGCTCTACTGGCGATCTTCTGGCTTTCCTTACTGAGTCTTGGTCATCCTCTTTTAGAGATTTTGGTGAAACTTTTGCTGTTGCCTTGGACATATCAAAAGCTTTTGATAGAGTCTGGCACAAAGCTTTGATTTCCAAACTACCCTCCTACGGTTTCTATCCTTCTCTCTGTAACTTCATCTCAAGTTTCCTTTCTGACCGTTCTATTGCTGCTGTGGTAGACGGTCACTGTTCTTCTCCTAAATCTATTAACAGTGGTGTTCCTCAGGGTTCTGTCCTGTCACCCACTCTCTTCTTATTATTCATTAATGATCTTCTAAACCAAACTTCTTTTCCTATCCACTCCTACGCTGATGATACCACCCTGCACTTTTCCACGTCTTTTCATAGACGTCCAACCCTTCAGGAGGTAAACATATCATGCAGGGAAGCCACAGAATGCCTGACTTCTGATCATTCTAAAATTTCTGATTGGGGCAGAGCAAACTTGGTATTGTTCAATGCCTCAAAAACTCAATTCCTCCATCTATCAACTCGACACAACCTTCCAGACAACTATCCCCTCTTCTTCAATGACACTCAACTGTCCCCCTCTTCTACACTGAACATCCTCGGTCTGTCCTTTATTTATAATCTGAACTGGAAACTTCACATCTCATCTCTAGCTAAAACAGTTTCTATGAAGTTAGGTGTTCTGAGACGTCTCCGCCAGTTTTTCTCACCCCCCCAGCTGCTAACTCTGTACAAGGGCCTTATCCGTCCATGTATGGAGTATGCTTCACATGTCTGGGGGGGTTCCACTCAAACTGCACTTCTAGGCAGGGTGGAATCAAAAGCTTTTCGTCTCATCAACTCCTCTCCTCTAACTGACTGTCTTCAGCCTCTCTCTCACCGCCGCAGTGTTGCATATCTAGCTGTCTTCTACCACTATTTTCATGCTAACTGCTCTTGTGATCTTGCTAACTGCATGCCTTCCCTCCTTCCGCGGCCTTGCTGCACAAGACTTTCTTCTTTCTCTCACCCCTATTCTGTCCACCTCTCTAATGCAAGAGTTAACCAGTATTCTCAATCATTCATCCCGTTCTCTGGTAAACTCTGGAACTCCCTGCCTGCTTCTGTATTTCCACCTTCCTATGACTTGAATTCCTTCAAGAGGGAGGTTTCAAGACACTTATCCATCAATTTTTGACCACTGCTTTGATCCTTTTATGGGACTGGCATTTCAGTGGGCATTTTTTTATTAGATTTTTGTTGCCCTTGGCCAGTGCCCTTCCTACATAAAAAAAAAAAAATAAATAAAAAAAATAAACCCTCAATAAACAAAAAAAAAAGCATGTTTTTTTCTTATTTAACATATCAGAATTCAGTTCTATATATTGATAAATAAGGTCTGTATATGTACATAGACATAAAAAATGCAAAAGTAGTTAAGCCTGATCCATTCATCTCTTGTACAGTACAAGTTAACACAGGCTTTTAGTCCAACCAGACCAAGCTGTATCAGCATGACCTAAACAAGTGTCTGATCTTCATTAATAGAGTGCCAAAATCTTTCAAGATCCAAGCCCCCACATAAATTCTGGCACCTAGCTAAAAAACGTCTTCAGTAACTTTGCTTCTTCATCTTTCCCTCCTTTATTTCAAGCTAATGGCATCACTGCCATCTCATCTATTTCTAAAGCTGAACACTGCTCAAACCTTTGGTAAGAATTTTACCTTGGATGATTCAGGGCTTGTTTCTCTCTCTCCTCCCTCTAACTACTTCATGCTACCCACTAAAATCCTTTGCAGTGATGTTTTCCATGCTCTCACTGGCTTAAACCCTCGGAATGCTTATGGACCTGATGGGGTCACTTCTATTGTTCTCAGAAACTGTGCCTCCGTGCCTGGTCAAACCTTGCCTGGTCAAACTCTTTCAATTCTGTCTATCAACATCTACCTTACCTTCATGGTGGAAGTTTGCCTGCATTCAGCCTGTTCCTAAAAAAGGATAATTTTAATCCTTCAAACTACTGTCCTATTGCTTTAATTTTCTGCCTCTAGAGTTTTAATCTATCCTCCACAGGAAAATTCTTAAACATCTATCATTTCATGACCTATCTGATCACCAGTATGGGTTCTGTCAAGGCTGCTCTTCTGGTCATCTTGTGGCTTTCCTTACTGAGTCTTTTAGGGATTTTGGTGAAACTTTTGCTGTTGCCTTAGACTTATCACAAGCTTTTGATAGAGTTTGGCACAAATCTTTGATTTCCAAACTACTCTCATACAGCTTCTATCCTTTTCTCTGTAACTTCATCTCAAGTTTCCTTTCTGACCGTTCTATTGCTGCTGTGGTAGATGGTCACTGTTCTTCTAAGTCTATTAACAGTGGTGTTCTTCAGAGTTTTGTCCTGTCACCTGCTCTCTTCCTATTATTCATCAATGATCTAAACCAAACTTCTTGTCTTATCCACTCCTACACTGATGGTACCACCCTGTATTTTCCATGTCTTTTCCCTTCAGGAAGTAAAAAGTTCATGCAGGGAAGCCACAGAATGCCTGATTTCTGATCTCTCTAAAATTTCTGATTGGGGCAGAGCAAACTTAGTATTGTATAATGCCTCAAAACTCAGTTCCTCCATCTATCAACTTGACACAACCTTCCAGACAACTATCCCTTCTTCAGTGGCACTCAACTGTCCCCCTGTTCTACGCTGAACATTCTTGGTCTGTTCTTTACTCATAATCTAAACTGGAAACTTCACATCTTATCTCCAGCTAAAATAGGTTCTATGAAGTTAGGCATTCTGAGTTGTCTCCCAGTTTTTCTCACATTCCCCCTCCTACCTACCCCAGCTGCTAACTCTGTACAGGGGCTTTATTTGTCCATGTATGGAATATGCTTCACATGTATGGGGTGGAATTAAAAGCTTTTTGTCTTAACTTCTCTCCTCTAACTGACTGTCTTCATCCTCTCTCATCACTGCAATGTTGCATTTCTTGCTATCTTCTACCACTATTTTCATCCCAACTGCTCTTCTGATCTTACTAACTGCATGTCTCCCGCAGCATCACTACACAAGACTTTCTTCTTTCTCTCATTCCTATTCTGTTCACCTCTTTAATGCAAGAGTTAACTATTATTCTCAATCATTCATCCCTTTCTCTGGTAAACTGGAACTCTCTGCCTACTTTTTTATTTCCACCTTCTTATGACTTGAACTCTTTCAAGAGGGAGGTTTCAAGACACTTATCCTGTAATTTTTTACTACTACTTTTAACACTTTGGGGACTGGCACCTCTGTGGGCCCCTGCCCCCCCACCACTTTTTTTTTTCTGCCTCCCTCCATGAAAAAAAAAAATACTTCAAACCTCTTGTTTCACTCTAAATGTTTTTTTAATTGCTTATTTAAACTGGTTTAAATTTGAATAAACAAAAAATATAAAATCCCCCAAAAATAATAACCCCACCCAAAAAAAATAAAACCCTCAAGAACCCTTTTTTTTTTTTTTTTTTTTTTTTATCTGGGTTTTTTCCAACCCTGTTCTTAGCTAATGTGCTTAAAATGACAGGAAGGCAAATACCATGTTATTACTGCTATATAGCCCTGTGGATTCCCTGTAGTTCCATATAATATTTACAGCAGTGAGAATGTTTAAGATGGCCATCTTATATATTTCAAATACTGTAATAACTCAAGACCTTAGAGAAACTCAAGGGAATACCCATTGGGAGAGCTGTAGAGACATGAGGAAGGGAGAATGAAAGAGGGAGGGTTAACTCGGGGATTGAATGTTGTTGGCTAATCAGCAGTGGTGCAGCCATAAGGAAACTTCAACTGGGAGTCTGAGTACTCACTCTTTAGAATGTCCTCATCCAGCCAAATTTAGGTCTGCTTAGGTTTAGTTTGGCTAAGTTGGGCTGTCTCTGGGATAACTTCTCACTCAGGAATTTCAGAATGCAATGGTTATTAGTGTTTTTCATATATTTGTAATAATGATTTCTGATGGGAAGGTCATTGGCTTTCTCCCTGTAATGCCTGCAGTTTTTCATTAGCTAGTTTTATACATAAAAAAAAACAAAAAAAACATTGGGCATAGGTTTTGAAAACAAATTCTATTTGTGTTCATTATTCACATGAGTGCAAAATTCATTGTTGTAAATGGCAGTTAGTCTCAACTGTCTTGTACGACCAAATGATTTCACATTCACTTGCTGACCTACCATGCTGATGGCATTAATTTCACTGGTATAACCTTTCCCTTGGATATATATATATATATATATATATATATATATATATATATATATATATATATATATATATATATATATATATATATATATATATGAAATGGTTTGTTATTTTTTCTCATTTTATGGAGCAAATAAAAAAAAACATGAAAAAAATGCAATGTGACAAGATCCCTATCTCTGACAAAGCACAGCACTGTACTGATAAACTGGTTTAATTGCCAATGGATTTAGTTTCCAAAAAAATTCACTTTCATATTTTGATTTACTGAGAAATATTGACTCATGTGGCTAATAATATGAAGTGTAATTTGTATCTTCTGTTGAGCTGAGCTATTATAGCATCAAGGAAACACTTGCTCTGAGTTAAAATGTATTACCGTATGTATTTGTATATTGCATGTTATAAATAACAATGAAATATTAATTTGTTTCTGAGGTAGTCCTGAGCTCTCTTCAGCTGGTGTGGTGTCTTGGCTTCAACTGGGTGGTGAGCAGCATTACACCCGGCAGCTATCCTTTGCCATGTCAGCTTTTTCTTGCCATTGAGGGCATAGCTGCCACTCTTACCAGTATTATTCTGTGACTAGTGACTAGATTCATGAGCATCTGCTTTTGCTTATGAGTCATGGATGCAGATTTCTTTTTCCTGTGTCATATTGGCATTGCCCTACACAGTTTGTTTACATTTTTCAACACTCAGGCTTATGAAACTGATGTTTTGAGTGATACATGCTTGCCAATCTTAGCTGGGTGCCCCCAAAACTTTGGTGAGTGATCTAGTGGGGTTGGGGAATGCCTAAACGGCAACATAACCAACTGTGGAACCAGCACATTCTATTTGTTCAGGCCCTCCCCCAAATGGGGATCAGTTTGGTCAGGAGCTTATGAAAAAACTGTAGAATTGGCCCTTTAGGATGTTCTGAAAGTGTATGGAGTTGGAAGTAGGTTGTTGGAAGGTGTAAATAAATAGCAGGGCTTGTGTGAGAGTTGGTGATGGTATGATTTCTTTCCAGTCAGAGTAGGTTTGCATCAGAGTTGTGGTATGTCACCATGGTAGTTCAGCTTGTATATGGGTGGTGTAGTAAAGGAAGTAAATGTGAGAGTTTTAGGCAGAGGGCTGAGTTTGATCAGTGGGGAAAATAGGATGTGGTATCTGAGTTAGCTACTATTTACTGATGATGTGGCTCTGGTGGCTGACTCAGAGAGGAAGTTGAGATTGGTGGAGGAGTTTAGATGTGTTTGCAGGAGGAGGAAACTGAAAGTGAATGTTGGTAAAAGCAAAATAATGAAATGCCTGAGAGATGATGAAAGGATAAATGCAAGATTCAGTGGAGAATAAGCTGAACAACTGGAAGAGGTGGATTGTTTCAAGTATTTGGGATCAACATTTACAGTGAATGGAAGAGCTGAGACAAAGATGAAGCACAGGATGAAAGAAACAAGAAAAATACTTGGTGGACTGTGAAAGATCTTTATGAGAGTAAAGAGAGGATTATTAGAAGGAATAGGGGTGCCCACTGTGCCGTATGGTGCTGAAACATGGAGCATGGGAGTAGCAGAGAAGAAATAGTGGTTAAATGTAATGGAAACAAAGTGTTTCAGGAGTATCTATGGAGTAACATGGTGGAACAGAATAAGAAACAAGCAGTTAAAAAGAACTAGTATTTTGAGAGTTGGCTGGATAGGCAGATCAGTGTCTGTTGAGTTGATTTGGGATGTGGAGAGAATGGAGGACAGTAAATTAGTAAAGAGAATCGTGTGGTCAGATGTGTGTGGTGAAATGTTAAAAGGAAAGCCATGCTTGTAGCGGTTAAACTATGTGAAGAGAGTATTGAATGAGAGAGGAATGATTATGCAGCAGGCAAGAGCAATTATGTGTGATAGAGGTGAATGGAGAGCAACAATGGTGGGTGCATGAAAATGACACTTCTGTCAACTCACAGGGGGATGTGTGGGTGCATTTGGTGGGGACCATTAGGTTATGGACCCAGTTAGAGTGCAGGGCTTTCAGTATTATGAAGGGACAGGGATAAACCAGTGTATGCTGTCAGGTCTTGCTGTGGACATGTGACCAGCTGTGCTGTGCCTGGATTCCTTGGTGGTCCATGTGACTCCCTTTCCACTAGGGGCTGATTATTTTTATTATTTTATTTTATTTTTATTTATTTATTTTTTTATGTAGGAGGGATACTGGCCAAAGGCAACAAAAATCCAATAAAAAAAAAAGCCCACTGAGATACCAGTTCCCAAATGAGGTTTGAAGCAGTATTGAAAAAATGAAGGATAATTCTTGAAACCTACCTCTTGAAGGAGTTCAAGTCATAGGAAGGTGGAAATGCAGAAGAAGGCAGGGGATTCCAGAGTTTACCAGAGAAAGGGATGAATTATTGAGAATACTGAAAATACTCTTGCATTAGAGGTGGACAAAATAGGGGTAAGAGAAAGAAGAAAGTCTTGTGCAGTGAGGCCACAAGAGGAGGGGAGGCATGCAGTTAGTAATATCAGAAGAGCAATTAGCATGAAAATAGCGATAGAAGATAGCAAGAGATGCAACATTGCAGTGATGAGAAAGAGGCTGAAGACAGTCAGTTAGAGGAGAAGAGTTGATGAGACAAAAAGCTTTTAATTTCACTCTGTCTAAAAGATCAGTATGAGTGGAAATCCCCCCTAACCATGTGAAGCATACATGGGCCATGGATAGGTAAGGCCCTTCTGCAGAGTTAGCAGCTAGGAGGGTGAGAAAAATTGGTGGAGACATCTAAGAACGTTTAACTTCATAGAAGCTGTTTTAGTTAGAGATGAGATGTGAAGTTTTCAGTTTAGATTATAAGAAAAGGACAGACTGAGGATGTTCAGTGTAGAAGAGGGGGACAGTTGAGTGTCACTGTAGAAGTTGTCTGGAAGGTTGTGACGAGTTGATAGATAGAGGAATTGAGTTTTTGGGGCATTGAACAATACCAAGTTTGCTCTGCCCCTAACAGAAATTTTAGAGAGATCAGAACTCAGGCGTTATGTGGCTTCCCAGCGTGAAATGTTTACTTCCTGAAGGGTTGGATGCTCAGGTAAAGACGTGGCAAAATGCAGGGTGATATCATCAGTGTAAGAGTGGAAAGGAAAAGAAGTTTGCTGTAGAAGATCATTGAGGAATAATAGGAAGAGAGTGGATGACCGGACAGAATCCTGAGGAACACCACTGTTAATAAATTTAGAAGAACAGTGACCATCTACCACAGCAGTAATAAAACAGTCAGAAAGGAAACTTGAGATGAAGTTGCAGAGAGAAGGATAGAAGCCTTAGGAGGGTAGTTTTGGAAATCAAAGCTTTGTGCTGGACTCTATCTAAAGCTTTTGATATGTCTAAGGCAACAAGAAAAGTTTTACCAAAATCTCTATAAGAGGATGACCAAGACTTAGTTAGGAAAGCCAGATCACTAGTAGAGCAGCCTTGACAGAACCCATACTGGCGATCAGATAGAAGGTTGTGAAGTGATTAAGAATCTTTCTGTTGAGGATAGATTCAAAAACTTTAGATAGGCAGGAAATTAAAGCAATAGGACATTAATTTGAGGGATGAAAATGGTCACCCTTTTTAGGAATAGGCTGAATGTAGGCAAACTTCCAGCAAGAAGCAAAGGTAGATGTTAACAGATGAAAGAGTTTGACTTGGCAAGGTGTAAGCATGGAGGTACAGTTTTGGAGAACAAAAGGAGGGACTCCATTAAGTCCATAAGCCTTCCAAGGGTTTAGGCCAGCAATTGCATGGAAAACATCATTGCGAATAATTTTAGTAAGTAGCATGAAGTAGTCAGAGGGTGGAGGCAAGGGAGGAACAAGCCCTGAATCCTCCAAGGTAGAGTTTTTAGCAAAGATTTAAGTGAAGAGTTCAGCTTTAGAGGTAGATGTGATATGAGTGGTGCCATCTGGTTGAAATAAAGGAGGGAAAGAAGAAGCAAAATTAGTGATGTTTTTGGCTAGATACCAGAAGTCATGAGGGGAGTTACATCTTGAAAAATTTTGACACTTTATTATTGAAGGAGTTACTGGGTAGTTGAAGAACAGACTTGGCATGGTTCCAGACAGAAAAATAAGGTGCATGAGATTCTGGTGATGGAAGGCTCAAGTACCTTTTTTGGCTCACCTCTCTGTCATGTACGTCACGAGAACGGGCTGTGTTAAACCAAGGTTTGGGTGGTTTAGGTGGAGAAAAAGAGTGAGGAACGTACTCTTCCATGCCAGACAATATCACCTCTGTTATGTGCTTGGCACACAGAGATGGATCTCTGACATGGAAGTAGTTGTTATTCCAAGGTAAATCAACTGAGAGTGCTGAGAGTGTGAGTGTGTGGTGCCTTGTCTGGATCATCCTGAATGAGATTATCAGTATAGTATATATGTAGATAGAATATTTATTTCTACTTTTTATGTGTACTTTTTCCACAACTGAGTAATGTTTGCTCTGGCTCATGCCCATATTTTTTTAAGTTTCCTACCTGCCTCATATTTTAAATGCTTTATCACATATCTACAGATACTTCATTGTTTTCATATTTCATATTCATATGTACCAGAATTTAATTTCACATTTAAACCAGCTACAAAAGTAATTCATTGAAGTGTGGTGTTTTTAATGTAAAAAAAAAATATAATACTTGATTTGCAACAGGTGTTGGCCGAGCACTGTCGAGATCCTGCGCTACTGATAAGGAAGCAGATGGTAGTGTCCCTAACTACATTATTGGAACATTATCCAGAGCATGATGGTATAACCACCACTTGGATTAAAGCTGTGCTGCCCCTCATCCTTGATCCAGAGGTCAAAGTTCAAGAGCGAGTCATAGAGGTCAGATATTAATTTGTTCTAAGTATGTACACCTTAAATGTTTTATTTTTTTGTGATATTTATCTCTTCAGTGCTGAATTGATTCCTGTAATCTTTTCAG
Source organism: Scylla paramamosain (assembly GCF_035594125.1). Classification (NCBI taxonomy): domain Eukaryota; kingdom Metazoa; phylum Arthropoda; class Malacostraca; order Decapoda; family Portunidae; genus Scylla; species Scylla paramamosain. The sequence continues at coordinate 3,113,003 of NC_087188.1, forward strand.
AACCATATTTAATTCTTACATTTTTCATTTTTTTATTCTGTATCTTTGAACCATCTTTTTGGTGGTTTCTCTTTCATAATTGTTATCAGTATATTTTGCATGCTTTATTCTTGACACCAAGCTAATTAGTCAAATGAAATTTTTACTTTTATTCATGTGCCAACATGGTGTATCACATTCACACTCCCCATGATCAGCTTATAATGGAGAGAGAGAGAGAGAGAGAGAGAGAGAGAGAGAGAGAGAGAGAGAAAAAAAAAAATATATATATATATATATATATATATATATATATATATATATATATATATATATATATATATATATATATATATATATATATATATATATATATATATATATATATATATATATATATATATATATATATATATATATATATATATATATATATATATATATATATATATATATATATATATATATATATATATATATATATATATATATATATATATATATATATATATATATATATATATATATATCTATATATATATCTATATATATATATATATATATATATATATATATATATATATATATATATATATATATATATATATGTATATATATATATATATATATATATATATATATATATATATATATATATATATATATATATATATATATATATATATATATATATATATATATGTATATATATATATATATATATATATATATATATATATATATAATAATAATGGGAGACTCCAAGTTCTCTGTCACAACATGGTACCACAGTATTGTGACAAAGTTCTGAAAACAGCTCATAATTATCTGGATTTTCCTATGTTCATGCAAGAAGCCCTTTAATAGGTTATCAGCACACAATGGAACAGAAGACAAGTCCATATCAGTCACACTGGTAGGGATCAGTTGTGCAACATACACAGCAGTCTCTGTATCAGGACTTGACAGCAAATCTAGGTTATGTTTATTACATGATAATAAACTTCCTTTCTTCACATCTAACTTGATTAGCTAAATGGACCAGATGTAGGAGAACTTCCATTGGGACCTTCAAGGTCCTGTGCCTGTTCATTCTTTCACAACTGCTCTTCAGTTGCTCCATGTAGTACATGAAAAACAGATACAGTAGAACCTCTAAACAAATTCAATTAATTCAAGCAGGCAATTCATATCCTGAAAAATTCATAATCAGAATTTTTTTCTCACTAACAATAGAGAGAAATAAAATAATTTGCTTCAAATCCACTTATAATATGCACAATATTAAAAATCACATAAATTTTCAGCATAAGAGAGGGATTATTCCTAGTAATTAACATTATTGAAAGCATTATATAGTAAAATATTAAGATATTAAATGATGAAGACAGTAAATGTTAAAAAGGAAGGATGAGTGGATAATTATCCTTATGAGGTCAGTCACCTGTGTGCTACTCTCATGCTTCTCAATCATCTTCACTGCAATGCCAGGGACCATTGGCATCTTTCCTGACATTGCAGCAGGCACAGGAAAAGAACACATGAATAGTAATGAAAGCCATGACACTATGGGAGACACAGTGCACATGTGTAGCAGCGACGAGTGGGGCAGTTAGACTGCTGGTAAATTGTGTTGGTAGCCAGTCTACTCCTTAAATCCCTAAATAACATTTAGGGAATGAAACCCCCCCAAATCCCATTCCATATATTTCCACACATCATAAAAAAAGGCTTAAGCAGCACATTGGTGTTTGGAGGAAAATTCTTATTCAGGCTAAAGAATATATTTTTATGCCACCCAGATTTGAAAAAAATTGTACTCAGATTTGTTCATGTTCTTGTATTTATTTGGCCATGAAAACAATGACATTGTCATGTTACAAAATCATGGGAACAAAACAAGAAGTGTAGTGAAGGAATCCATACATCCTGCACCACACTTAACATGAACAAAGAACATAGCTTCCTCTGTAGTATTAAAGACAGGTTTTTTTCTTTTACAGGGTGTGGACCAACTCCTGTTCCAGCGCTTGCTTCCAGCTGGGCATGCTCAGGAACACACTCCAGGAAATCTGTTGCCATGGAATATCCTCACTACTCTTACCAAGTGCAGCTATCACAAGTTTTTTAATAAGGTCCTTCTTCACTGGTCAAAGATGGATAATAGTAGGTAAGACCATTTTTCAGGAGTTAAGGTTGATGTCCCATACCATGACATATATATATTAAGATTTATTTTGTGCCCTCTATTTTGCACAAAGGTGGTGTTTGGTTGGGAACCTACTCATTATTACCTATTTTTTTTTGCTGATGAGAGTTCACAGATTGAGTTGGTTCTGAGAGGTGACTGGTTTTTTGTAAATGAGTTGTGGCAAGCACTAAGCTTAGCAGAACTGTCAGGTGAAAACAACTGTGGGAGAGCATTCAGAGCTATCTAGATGGTTGGATAGTGGCATTGTGGACATTGCCAAAACTATCAGAAGTGTGTGGCTGTATGGACACCGTGCTACAATTTGTGGAACACACCAAGAATAGAGATATCAGTGTTCATTATGAGAATCTCAGAATTTTTTGAGAAGTCATAATTAAAGAGCAATTTAAAAGTGGCAAGCAATTAAAATTAGACATCTTTTTCAAACCTGTACAGGCTGCATTCACCTGATGCACCAGCAGTACCAGCCTGTCCAACCTCACTGTCACCTAACAAACCACCATCCTCTACCTCACATTGTTCATGCACTACTCATACATCTATACCACCAGCACAGCCTACAACCAGTAGTACATCATTGGAGCTGCAAAGATGGCTGGTATCACTGGTGCATCAGGTGAATGTGGAGTCTACTGGTTTGAAAAAGCTGTCTAATTTTAATTGCTTACCACTGGAAATGTTCTTTAATTATGGCTTCTCAAAGAATTCTGAGATTTTCATAATGAACACTGATATCTCTATTCTTGGTGTGTTCCACAAATTGTAGCACAGTGTCCATATAACTACCTACCTCTGATAGTTTTGGCAATGTTACCAGCATCTTGTCTTCCTTGTCACTGCTGCTACTCTCCTGGGTATCGATCATGATTACCATTGGATATCATGGGATGGCATGGTTATAATAGAAAATTATGATAATTCAAACACAACATATAAAAAGAGCAAAAACCATGAAGCAATGAACTAAATATGTTGTTACACTGATGTAAACAAAGTCTGCAAACAACTGGTCAGTTCTCAAAGCAGCGGCATGTGTTCAGTGTTGCCACAGCTCCATGTGTAGCACACGGGACTTTCAAGTTGTGTCAGCTGCTCCAGATTTTGTCCGCTGCTTCTGAAATCTGTTAAAGAGGGGTCTGTAGTACTGAGGTATGAGTGTATTTTCATGCCATTATCCATTTATTTATTTATTTATTTATTTATTTATTTATTTTATTTGTTTATTTTTATATTTATTTATTTATTTTTTTTTTGCCTTGAGTTGCAAGCCATAATCCAAGATATGAGGGAGCTTCAGATATGCCATTGCTAGTTGGCATAGTGAGAGCCACAAAATCTGCCCAGCATTTCTTGTCTCACTCATTTTATGTTTTTATACAATATTTGTTATTTATAAATACATTTTTCTTACAGTAAACCCTCAATATAATGAACACATTTGTGGAGAGAGAGAGAGAGAGAGAGAGAGAGAGAGAGAGAGAGAGAGAGAGAGAGAGAGATGAGTGACCTTGACAATGGCTGATGATGCAGCTCTCTCTCTCTCTCTCTCTCTCTCTCTCTCTCTCTCTCTCTCTCTCTCTCTCTCTCTCTCTCTCTCTCTCTCTCTCTCTCTCTCTCTCTCACTCTCTCTCGCTCTCTCACTCACAGATAAGTTAACACACTCTTGCACAAAGAGAGAGAGCGAGAGAGAGAGAGAGAGAGAGAGAGAGAGAGAGAGAGAGAGAGAGAGAGAGAGAGAGAGAGAGAGAGAAGTGCATTATGTCATTGGCTATTGTCAAGGTCACTCATTGGCTGTCACACAGCCAAAATTCATCTCTCAAACATGTGACTGACTGTGTGTCAACTAACTCTCCCATATTTTAAGACCTAGGATGTTTGTAAAGTAAAGCAAGCATTCAATAATTTTGAAATATGCTGAAATTTGCGAAGTTTTATAAAATAAAATTGAGCATTTGATAGCCTTAAGGGGATCGACTGAGTTATTTTCCATTTTTGTTATTTATGAACCAAACCGCCAAATTTTGATGAGCTATAAAGTTCTTGTAAATAAGTTATTTGCATAAGTTTCATTAAGTTTGGAGCAATAGTTTTTCTTTTTAATGAAAATATGAAAAATTGAGCTTTAGATATTTGCATATTTTGATAAGTTTTTCTTGGATTTTTCTTGAAAACTTGTCATAAGATATTTTGATGCTTTTGTAAGAAAATTTTGTGACCATTTTCACTTTTGGTTTTGTCAAGAAAAAAATAAAATTTTTCCTCATCTGGATATTCCTTGAGGTTGAAAAAAATAAAAATAAAAAAAATAAAACAAACACCCAATCTAAATTCTGTCACATAATTTTGTAGGTATTTTAATTCCCTTTCTGATGACACCAGAATAATCAAAATCAGACTGTATTTTTTTTTTTTTAATATGTTTGAAGGACACTGGCCAAGGGCAACAAAAATCCAATAAAAAAAAATATGCCCACTGGAATGCCAGCCCCATAAAAGGGTCAAAGCAGTGGTCAAAAATTGATGAATAAGTGTCTTGAAACCTCCCTTTTGAAGGAATTCAAGTCATAGGAAGGTGGAAATACAGAAGCAGGCAGGGAGTTCCAGAGTTTACCAGAGAAAGGGATGAATGATTGCGAATACTGGTTAACTCTTGCGTTAGAGAGGTGGACAGAATAGGGGTGAGAGAAATAAGAAAGTCTTGTGCAGTGAGGCCACGGGAGGAGGGGAGGCATGCAGTTAGCAAGATCAGAAGAGCAGTTAGCATGAAAATAGCGGTAGAAGACAGCTAGATATGCAACATTGCAGTGGTGAGAGAGAGGCTGAAGACAGTCAGTTAGAGGAGAGGAGTTGATGAGACGAAAAGCTTTTGATTCCACCCTGTCTAGAAGAGCAGTATGAGTGGAACCCCCCCAGACATGTGAAGCATATTCCATACATGGACGGATAAGGCCCTTGTACAGAGTTAGCAGCTGGGGGGGTGGAGAAATACACCTCAGTAGGGAAAGAAGTTAGTTTTGAGATATAATACTTTAAAGTTTAAAGAGACACTCACATGGTTTTCATCCATATATAACTATGTAATACTGGAATGTTTAGGTGCCAAGTATTATGATGTATTTTTTGAATTGTAGATGATTTTGAGCCATAATTGCAAGCTTTAGATTCATAGATGACTTATTTTGTTAGCATCTAGAATCTCTTAGATGGAAGATTACACTTCAATTTTACAATGAGGGCATGCCACACTGATGCATGTGCTCTGCTCTCAGCTAATGTCTTGTGTGCTTTTGCCAATACCTCGCTCCTTTGGGTAAGGTAGGACTTCCTTTTTTATCCATTGTGGTGAAAGAGCAAAAAAAGTGGGGAGTGAATGAATACTAAGCGAGTACAGAAATTGATGAAAGAGAGCGTCACAAACTCCCTCCCTCTCTCTAAGTGTGTACAACATGCACTGTCACTGAGGATGTCTGAGGCTCTTTCTTGCTTCCACTTTGCTAGGCTGTGAGAGGAAACGTCCATACTCCATCATAAAGAAAACTGTTCCTTGTAAACTTTCTTAGTTTTTTTTCATGAATTTTTTTCTACAACCATCTCCCACCTACAGTGACCTTGACTAAGCAACTGAGTGGGAGCAGGGAGCATTTAAATGGCTATTTAAATGGCATTTGAATGTAGATGATTAATTATCGTACATGCATTGTGAAGTTTTATGCCTAAGGATGTCATGGGATGATTTTTGCATTTTCTATATTTTTTTTGATTTTCTGCTTGGACAGTCCCCTTAAAAGGGTTTGTTATACCCAAAATTCGGTAAACAGAGGTTTGTTACATTGACAGTTTATTGTATTAAAAAATATGTAACCAAAAAACTGAGGTTATTTTTTGGGGGGATTTAAATGGATTAATGACATTTCAGTTCATTTCACTGGGGAAAATTGATTTGACATTTTAACAAGTTGAGTTATGAGATTTCACGGAATGAATTAGACTCGTGAGTCAAGGTACTACTGTATTAGGTTGGTAATACCACACATTGGAATCCAGACAGAGAAACACACACACACACACACACGCACATCCAGCTGATCAGATGCATCCATAGCAGCTCCAAGAATTTACCTAGGTGTTGGTTGTACAGGGGGGATAAGCTTGAGTCCTGTCTCCATAATAGGGAGTTGTGTGATGTGTGAATGCAAGGGAAGTGAAGTGTAAATTGGGAAGTGGCCAAATGTATGAAAGGTAAACATTATCAGTGATATTAACAGGGAAGATGGCAGCCAGCATGGCAGATACTTTCTAAGGTTTCAAGGGAGAAGACTGTAGCTCATACAAATAAATAAGTATGGAAAATTGAAGAAGAAAATGTGAAAATATGAGAAAAAATATGTAACGTAGCAGTGATAATATAGACGTGGAAGGAAGAGAGAGAGGTGGGTGGTGACAATGTAAAAAAGATACCCAGTGATATAATAAAGATGAAGAAGAGGGAGATGGAAAAAGAAAAAAAACAAAGAACTGAAAGAAGAGGTGACAAAAATAGTGGACATAAACAAGAAACTCAAGGAAGAGAATGAGGGGTTAAAGAAAGGTTTACAAGAGAGAGAGAGATTAAGGTTGGTAAAGTAAAAGACTTAGTGACAGAGGAAGTCAGAAGTTGGAAAGAAGAGAGAGAACAACAACAAAAGATGGATATGGAAAAGATAATAAAGCAACAGCAACAGAAACACAATAATGATATGGAAAAGAAAGATTAAAATAATAAAGGAAAAAGGTAATCTTGTGAGAGACATGGTACAGAGAAAGATGTATGTGGTGGTATTTGGTGTCAAGGAGAAGAACCTACCCATGAAAATAGCTAGAGAGAAAGAAGAAGTGAAAAGGGCCAAGGAAATTATAGCAGAACTGGTTAGAAGGAGAGGAGATATATGAACAAATTGAAGAGATTTACTGGATTAGAAATAGAAAGTATGAAAAAATGGGACAAGACCAATGAAAATAAGATTCATGTCACAAACAGCAATGGAAAATGTCTTATAAAGAAAAGGAAAATTGGCAAAAGTAGAAGGAATGAAGTGAATATGGATAAAAGAGATATGAACAAAGAAGAGAGAAGCATATTAAAAGAGTTGAGAGTAGAGGCCCAGCCAAAAAGTGAGGAGAGAACACAGGAACAAGCGAGGAGATTCACTTGGAAAGTTGTGGACATGAAAGTGAGAAGATGGTGGTACAAAGATGCCTTGGAAGATCAAGCAGAAGCTTAAAAATTATGTATACTCGTACAAATAAAGATGGTTTGGTGTTGAGCCTATTGGAACTCAAAGACTACCTAAAGATCAATAAACCATACGTGGTATGTTTATTGAAAACTGAACTAAAAGAGGAAATAAAGTTGAGATTTGCAAAGGAAGGATATTGCACATGGAGGAGGGATAGAAAAGGAAAGAGAGGAGGAGTGATGATATTGGTAAAAGAGGATATTGTTGTTGAGGAAGTGGAATATGGTGATGGAATGGTGGAAACACTGAGTATTGTGATTAAGATCAAAGGAAGTGAAAAAAAATAAAATCATTGTGACATAACATACCACCAAAAACTAATGCATGGGAGACCAATAGATATAAAATTATGCAACTAGAAATGAGAAATAGAGGAAATGATAAGGAAAAGTAACAAAGTGCTCTTAGTAGGCAACTTCAACACAGAAGGAATTAACTAGAAGGAGATGGAAGCGAAGGAAAATGCTGTGTCATGGAGTGAAGAACTTATGCATACCATGATGGTGAATACAATGAAACAGTGGATGAACGAGCCTACAAGATGCAGAGAAGAACTATCACAGTTGGACTTAGTGTTTATGAAAACCCCAGAAAGTAGACCAAGTATATGTTGCCTGAGTTGACTGGGAAGAAGTAATCATATGACAATAGAAATTTTTTTTTTTCTTTTTTTTATGTAGGAGGGACACCAGCCAAGGGCAAAAAAAAAAAAAAAAAACAATAAAAAAAAAGAAAAACCCACTGAGATGTCAAGCCTCTAACAGTAGTAGTAAAAAATTGGAGGACAAATGTCTTGAAACCTCCCTCTTGAAGGAATTCAAGTCATGGGAAAGTGAAAATACAGAAACAGGCAGGGAGTTCCAGAGTTTATCAGAGAAAGGGATGAATGATAGAGAATACTGATTAACTCTTGCATTAGAGAGGTAGATAGAATAGGGTTGAGGCAAAGAAGAAAGTCTTGTGCAGCAAGATTGTGGGAGGAGGGGAGGCATGAAGTTATCAAGATCAGAAGAACAGTTAGGATGAAAATAGTGTTAGAAGATAGCTAGAGATGCAGCATTGCAATGATGAGAGAGAGGCTGAAGACAGTTGGTTTGAGGAGAGGAGTTGATGAGACAAAAAGCTTTTGGTTCCACTCTCTAGAAGAGCAATATGAGACATGGAGTATGTGAAGTATACTCCGTACATGGACAGATAAGGCCCTTGTACAGAGTTAGCAGCAAGGGGGGATGAGAAGAACTGCTGGAGATGTCTCAGAATGCCTAACTTCATAGAAGCTGTTTCACCTAGAGATGAGATGTGAAGTTTCCAGTTTAGATTTTAAGAAAAGGACAGATGGAGGATGTTCACTGTAGAAGAGGGGGATGGTTGAGTGTCATTAGAGAAGTGGAGATAAATGTCTGGAAGGTTGTGTCAAGTTGATAGATGGAGGAATTGAGTTTTTGAGGCATTGAACAATAACAAGTTTGCTCTGCCACAGTCAGAAATTTTATAAAGATTTGAAGCCAGGTGTTCTGTGGCTTCCCTGTGTGAACTGTTTGCTTCCTGAAGGGTTGGATGTCTACGAAAAGACATGGAAAAGTGAAGGATGGTATCATCAACTTAGGAGTGGATAGGACAAGAGGTTTGGTTTAGAAGGTGATTGATGAATGATAGGTGACAGGACAGAATCGTGAGGAACATCACTGTTAATAGGTTTAGGAGAAGAACAGTGACTGTCTACCACAGGAACAGCAGAATGGTCAGAAGGGAAACTTGAGATGAAGTTGCAGAGAGAAGGATAGAAGCTGTAGGAGGGTAGTTTGGAAATCAAAGCTTTGTGCCAGACTCCATCAAAAGCTTTTGATATGTCTAAGGCAACAAGAAAAGTTTCACCAAAATGTCTAAAGGAGGATGACCAAGACTCAGTAAGGAAAGCCAGAAGATCACCATAGAGCAACCTTGATGGAATTCATACTGATAATCATATAGAAGGTTGTAAAGTGATAGGTGTTTTAAGAATTTTCTTGTTGAGGATAGATTTAAAAACTTTAGATAGGCAAGAAATCTAAGCAATAGGACGGTAGTTTGAGGGGTTAGAACAGTCACCCTTTTTAGGAATAGACTGAATGTAGGCAAACTTCCAGCAAGAAGGAAAGGTAGATGTTGACAGAGTTGAAAGAGTTTGACTAGGCAAGGTGCAAGCACAGAGGTGTAGTTTCAGAGAACAATAGGAGGGACCCCATCAGGGCCATAAGCCTTCTGAGGGTTTAGGCCAGCAAGGGCATGGAAAACATTATTGTGAAGAATTAAATAGGTAGCACGAAGTAGTCAGAGGGTGTAGGGGAGATAGAGAGGAACAAACCCTGAATTGTCCAAGATAGAGTTTTAGCAAAGGACTGAGCGAAGAGCTCAGCTTTAGAGATAGATGTGATTGCAGTGGTGCCATCTGGTTGAAATAAAGGAGGGAAAGAAGAAGCAAAGTTATTGGAGATGTTTTTGGCTAGGTGCCAGAAGTCATAAGGAGAGTTAGATCTTGAAAGATTTTGACAATTTCTATTAATGAAAGAGTTTTTGGCTAGTTGGAGAACATACTTGGCATAGTTCCAGGCAGAAATATGGAACACATGAGATTCTGGTGATGGAAGGCTCAAGTGCCTTTTGTGGGCCACCTCTCTATCATACGAGTACATACCACGAGAAGAGGCTGTGTTAAACCAAGGTTTGGAAGGTTTAGGTTGAGGAAAAGAGTGGGGAATGTATGCCTCCATGCCAGACACTATCACCTCTGTTATGCCTTCAGCATACAGAGATGAATCTCTGTCATGAAAGCAGTAGTCATTCCAAGGAAAATCAGGAAAATACCTCCTCAGGTCCCCCCAACTAGTAGGGGCAAATTGCCAGAGGCACTTCTGCTTAGGGGAATCCTGAGGAGGGATTGGAGCAATAGAACAAGATACAGATATGATATTGTGATCGGAGGAACCCAATGGAGAAGAGAGAGTAACAGCATTAGCAGAAGGATTAGAGATCAGGTAAAGGTCAAGAATGTTGGGCGTATCTCCAAGATGGTCATGAATACGTGTAAGGTGGTGCACCAACTACTCTAGGTTGTGGAGGATAGCAAAGTTGAAGGCTAGTTCATCAGGATGTTCAGTGAAGGGAGAGGAAAGCCAAAGTAAACATCAAAGTCTCCAAGAGTGAAGATCTCCGCAAAACGGAAGAGAGTCAAAATATGCTCCACTTTGGAAGTTAAGTAGTCAAAGAATTTCTTATAGTTATAATAGTTAGATGAGAGGTATACAGCACAGATAAATTTAATTTGAGAGGATTTTATAGTCGTAGCCAGATAGTGGAAAACTCAGAAGATTCTAGAGCATGGGCACTAGAGCAGGTTAAGTTGTTGTGCACATAAATACAACATCCAGCTTTGGATTGAAAATAAGGATAGAGAAAGCAGGAGGGAACAGAAAAGTCAGTTGCTTCAGACACCTGTGTTTCAATGAGGAAAAGATGAAGTTTAGTAGAGGAGGGGTGGTCTAATGATTGAAAATTAGATCTAAGACTGAATGTTGCAGAAGTTAATGAAGAAAAAGTTGAGGGGGGGGGGTGTCAAGACACTTAGGGTCAATACCAGAAGAGCAGTCCAACCTGGGGACATTTTTGGCCCCACCCCCCAGATAGGGACTCTGAGGCAGGTGTAGGAGTTGCCATGATAATTTTGAATTTTGAGTGAAGGGTGTGTGTGTGTGTAATTAGGTGCTTGTAATTTTGTGTGAAGGGAGAGAGTCTTTAGAGTGCAGGCTGTGACTGTCCCCTTGTTTTGTGATACATGAAGGTAAACGTTCAGTGAGGTCACAGCTGTGTTTAATGATAAGTTGACAGTACCCCCTGATCCAGTGCTTTAGACATCAATGGGAGTACTTATTGTTTTGGCAGGTGCCTACTGCCTCCTCCTACAAGAGGAAACTGTTGCACAGGAATGAACAATTTAGAAATGGGAGACAGAACTATGCTAAGGCAAACTTTTGTAGAGCTTAATAAATTTTATGGAAAAATTAACTGGAATGAGCTGTTTGAAGGTAAAATAATATAAGATGAATATGAAATATTTTTTGAACAGGATATTTTTCTGACAGGTCTCTGTCATGGAAGCAGTAGTCATTCCAAGGAAAATCAGCAAATTACCTCCTCAGTTCCCCCAACTAGCAGTGGCAAAATGCTAGAGGCAGCTTTGCTTAGGGGGATCCTGAGGAGAGATTGGAGTGATATGAGATTGTGATTGAAGGAGCCCAATGGAGAAGAAAGGGTAACATCATAAGCAGAAGGATTAGAGGTTAGGAAAAGGTTAAGAATGTTAGGTGTATCTCTAAGACAGTCAGGAATACGAGTAGGGTGCTGCACCAGTTGCTCTAGGTCATGGAGGGTACCAAAGTTGAAGGCTAGTTCACCTGGATAGTCAGTGAAGGGAGAGGAAAGCCAAAGTTGGTGGTGCACATTGAAATCTCCAAGAATGGAGATCTCTGCAAAAGGGAAGAGTCAGAATGTGCTCCACTTTGGAAGTTAAATAGTCAAAGAATTTCTTATAGTCAGAGGAGTTAGGTGAGAGATATACAGCACAGATAATTTTAGTTTGAGAGTGACTCTGTAGTTGTTGCCAGATGGTGGAAAACTTGGAAGATTCAAGAGCGTGGGCACGAGAGGAGGTTAAGTCACTGCGCACATAAACACAACTTCCAGCTTTGGATTGAAAATGAGGATAGAGAAAGTAGGAGGGAACAGAAAAGGGGCTACTGTCAGTTGCCTCAAGACACCTGTATTTCAGTGAGGAAAAGAAGATGAGGTTTAGTAGAGAGAGAGAGAGAGAGAGAGAGAGAGAGAGAGAGAGAGAGAGAGAGAGAGAGAGAGAGAGAGAGAGAGAGATGGTGAGCAGATAGGTGGTGTTTTAGAGATTGAAAATTAGATCCAAGACCATGAATGTTGCAGAAGTTAATGAAGAAAAATTTTTTTTTTTTTTTTTTTTTTTTTTATGTAGGAAGGATACTGGCCAAGGGCAACAAAAATCTAATAAAAAAAAATGCCCACTGAAATGCCAGTCCCTAAAAGGGTCAAAGCAGTGGTCAAAAATTGGTGGATAAGTGTCTTGAAACCTCCCTCTTGAAGGAATTCAAGTCATAGGAAGGTGGAAATACAGAAGCAGGCAAGGAATTCCAGAGTTTACCAGAGAAAGGGATGAATGATTGAGAATACTGGTTAACTCTTGCGTTAGAGAGGTGGACAGAATAGGAGTGAGAGAAAGATGAAAGTCTTGTGCAGCGAGGCCGCGGAAGGAGGGGAGGCATGCAGTTAGCAAGATCAGAAGAGCAGTTAGCATGAAAATAGCGGTAGAAGACAGCTAGAGATGCAACATTGCGGCGGTGAGAGAGAGGCTGAAGACAGTCAGTTAGAGGAGAGGAGTTGATGAGACGAAAAGCTTTTGATTCCACCCTGTCTAGAACAGCAGTATGAGTGGAACCCCCCCAGACATGTGAAGCATACTCCATACATGGACGGATAAGGCCCTTGTACAGAGTTAGCAGCTGGGGGGGTGAGAAAAACTGGCGGAGACGTCTCAGAACACCTAACTTCATAGAAGCTGTTTTAGCTAGAGATGAGATGTGAAGTTTCCAGTTCAGATTATAAGTAAAGGACAGACCAAGGATGTTCAGTGTAGAAGAGGGGGATAGTTGAGTGTCATTGAAGAAGAGGGGATAGTTGTCTGGAAGATTGTGTCGAGTTGATAGATGGAGGAATTGAGTTTTTGAGGCATTGAACAATACCAAGTTTGCTCTGCCCCAATCAGAAATTTTAGAAAGATCAGAAGTCAGGCGTTCTGTGGCTTCCCTGCGTGATATGTTTACCTCCTGAAGGGTTGGACGTCTATGAAAAGACGTGGAAAAGTGCAGGGTGGTATCATCAGCATAGGAGTGGATAGGACAAGAAGTTTGGTTTAGAAGATCATTAATGAATAATAAGAAGAGAGTGGGTGACAGGACAGAACCCTGAGGAACACCACTGTTAATAGATTTAGGAGAAGAACAGTGACCGTCTACCACAGCAGCAATAGAACGGTCAGAAAGGAAACTTGAGATGAAGTTACAGAGAGAAGGATAGAAACCGTAGGAGGGTAGTTTGGAAATCAAAGCTTTGTGCCAGACTCTATCAAAGGCTTTTGATATGTCCAAGGCAACAGCAAAAGTTTCACCAAAGTCTCTAAAAGAGGATGACCAAGACTCAGTAAGGAAAGCCAGAAGATCACCAGTAGAGCGGCCTTGACGGAACCCATACTGGCGATCAGATAGAAGGTTGTGAAGTGATAGATGTTTAAGAATCTTCCTGTTGAGGATAGATTCAAAAACTTTAGATAAGCAGGAAATTAAAGCAATAGGACGGTAGTTTGAGGGATTAGAGCGGTCACCCTTTTTAGGAACAGGTTGAATGTAGGCAAACTTCCAGCAAGAAGGAAAGGTAGATGTTGACAGACAGAGCTGAAAGAGTTTGACTAGGCAAGGTGCAAGCACGGAGGCACAGTTTCGGAGAACAATAGGAGGGACCCCATCAGGTCCATAAGCCTTCTGAGGGTTTAGGCCAGCGAGGGCATGGAAAACATCATTACGAAGAATTTTAATACGAGGCATGAAGTAGTCAGAGGGTGGAGGAGAGGGAGGAACAAGCCCAGAATCGTCCAAGGTAGAGTTTTTAGCAAAGGTTTGAGCAAAGAGTTCAGCTTTAGAAATAGATGTGATAGCAGTGGTGCCATCTGGTTGAAGTAGAGGAGGGAAAGAAGAAGAAGCAAAGTTATTGGAGATATTTTTGGCTAGATGCCAGAAATCACGAGGGGAGTTAGATCTTGAAAGGTTTTGACATTTTCTGTTAATGAAGGAGTTTTTGGCTAGTTGGAGAACAGACTTGGCATGGTTCCGGGCAGAAATATAAAGTGCATGAGATTCTGGTGAAGGAAGGCTTAAGTACCTTTTGTGGGCCACCTCTCTATCATGTATAGCACGAGAACAAGCTGTGTTAAACCAAGGTTTAGAAGGTTTAGGACGAGAAAAAGAGTGAGGAATGTACGCCTCCATGCCAGACACTATCACCTCTGTTATGCGCTCAGCACACAAAGACGGGTCTCTGACACGGAAGCAGTAGTCATTCCAAGGAAAATCAGAAAAATACCGCCTCAGGTCCCCCCAACTAGCAGAGGCAAAACGCCAGAGGCACCTTCGCTTAGGGGGATCCTGAGGAGGGATTGGAGTGATAGGACAAGATAAAGATATGAGATTGTGATCGGAGGAGCCCAACGGAGAAGAAAGGGTGACAGCATAAGCAGAAGGATTAGAGGTCAGGAAAAGGTCAAGAATGTTGGGCGTATCTCCAAGACGGTCAGGAATACGAGTAGGGTGTTGCACCAATTTGAGGAGGATGTCGAGATACTTAGGGTCAGTACCAGAAGAGCAATCCGACTTGGGAACATTTGTGGTCACCTCCCTAGATTGGGACTCTGAGGCTGGTGTAGGAGCCACCATGATAATTTTGAATTTTGAGTGAAGGGTGTGTGTGTAATTAGGTGCTTGTAGTTTTGTGTGAAGGAAGAGGGCAGGCTGTGACTGCCCCCTTGTGTTGTGAGACACAAAGAAAAACGTTCAGTGAGGTCATAGCTGGGTTGAATGATAAGTTCACAGCATCCTCTGATCCAGTGCTTTAGACCTCACTGGGAGTAATTATCATTTCAGCAGGTGCCTGCTACCTCCTGTCTGCATTAATACATTTCATATGTATAATGTACTTGCTTAAAAACCTTGGATGAACAACATTTTCAGTATTCCATGCTCACCTGAAAAGCAGCTCCTGTTACTGCTCAGAATGAATGTTGTAAATTTTTTTTATTATGCTGAATATGTTAATATGTATGTAGAATGACTCTATAAAAAACCTGAAAAATTTCTCACTGCTGGCACCTGATAATGGCCACTTCTCAGAAATTCCCCAATTGGGTTCAGTAATGAATGGTGGGATAAACAGGTGAATCACACACATATATTTTCAGTAGGGAGAAGGAAGGGGATGAAGAAGAAGGAGAAGGAGTATGTGGACAAAGTAGGGAAAGAAGAAGATGAGGACAAGGAGAGAGAGAGAGAGAGAGAGAGAGAGAGAGAGAGAGAGAGAGAGAGAGAGAGAGAGAGAGAGAGAGAGAGAGAGAGAGAGAGAGAGAGAGAGAGATGGTGAGCAGATAGCCATTTGGTGTGAAATAATCTGCCAAATCCCTCTCTGCTTCCATCATCACCATCCATCCATCTGTTGCATCTTTTTCAGTAATTGTGAATACTACTACCATTTTTGTCTCAGCTTATTGTTTTAAGTTAGGAGACATCATGCAGTGCTCAAAAGCCATTAATTGTACCATATATATGTTTGAATTGCTACAGTAAGTGGTAGAGTATGGGGGGGAATCATACACAATAGTATGAAATGTGAGGAGGGGAAGGAGGAAGAAGAGAGAGAGAGAGAGAGAGAGAGAGAGAGAGAGAGAGAGAGAGAGAGAGAGAGAGAGAGAGAGAGAGAGAGAGAGTGGGCACACCTGAAAGGTGAAAAGATGGTACAGGAGTACTCAGTGAAGTGTAAGTTACAGGTGGCATGGCCTTCAGGGACTTAAAAAGAAAACATAAAAAGTTATTAGGAATGCCCTCTAGAATGCCCCTTAAAATTTATGTTGCAGGAGAGCACTAATTTAAGGGAATTAAGCTATTGTAACCAACTTTTCTTATTTGCTGACTGTTACAGATTTCAAGTAGTGAATATAGTCAAGTGTCACATTGGGCAAGAGCACAATGAAGAAGCATGGACACTATTGGCAATGCTGTCAGGCTACATCACTATCAAGAATGTTGCTTTTGCTGTTGACTACTTTGAGCAACACTGCCAGAACACAGCAGAGGTGTGTAATGAATTCAGATTGTGACTTAGATTTTATGATGATGAATTATATAAGATAAAATAATTGTACAAGTTTGCCATTTCCAGTAAAAGTTTGATAGCCATATGGCAATATTTAGCTCATTAAAATTATTATATATGATTTATGTTGAGCACACCCCCTCCCTTCAGAAATCTCAATTTTTTTCTCTTTAATTTTGCCAGGTTTTGCCAGTTTTTATAATCTGAAAAAAAATTCTATATAAATATTAGGTCATTGTACATCTGGCATCTTAGTAGGGGTGAGAATGTGAGTTCCTAAGGACTAGCTCCCCAGTGTCTGCCAGAGTCATGGCATGAATGGATCTGTGATGCCCACAGAAAACTGGTGATGTCTCAAAAGTTATTATTACTTAGATCAATATTTTATTTATTTTATTTTTTCTTATATGTAAGGTCACTGGCCAAGGGAGACAAAACCAGAAAAAAAAAGATCCCACTTGGGCGCCAGTCTGAAAAGAGATGTCAAGAGAATCAATGAAAACTGAAGGATAAGTGTCTTGAAAGAGGAAGGAAATACAGAAGTAGGCAGGAAGTTCCAGAATTTACCAGAGAAAGGAATGAATGACTGAGCATACTGATTAACTCTTGCATTAGAAAGATGGACAGAATAGGGATGAGAGAAAGAAGAAAGTCTTGTGCAGTGAGTGTGTAGGGGGCGAGGCATGTAGTTAGCAAGATCAGAAGAGCAGTTAGCATGAAAATAGTGGTAGAAGATAGCAAGAGATGCAACATTGTGGCAATGAGAAAGAGGCTGAAGACAATCAGTTAGAGGAGAGGAGTTGATGAAATGAAAAGCTTTTGATTCCACACTGTCTAAAACAGCAGTATGACTGGAATCCATACATGTGAAGCATACTCCATACATGGGTGGATAAGACCCCTGTACAGAGTTAGCAGCTGGGGGTGTGAGAAAAACTGGCAGAAATGATTCAGAATGCCTAACTTCATAGAAGCTGTTTTATCTACAGATGAGATATGGTTTCCAGTTTAGATTATAAGTAAAGGACAGACTGAGGATGTTCATTGTAGAAGAGGGGGACAGTTGAGTGTCATTGAAGAAGAGGGGATAGTTTTCTGGAAGGTTGTGTTGAGTTGACAGATGGAGGAATTGAGTTTTTGAGCCAATGAATAAATACTAAGTTTTCTCAGCCCCAATCAGAAATTTTAGAGAGATCAGAAGTTAGGTGTTGTGTGGCTTCCCTGCATGGATTGTTTATTTCCTGAAAGGTTGGATGTCTACAAAAAGATGTGGAAAAGTGCAGGGTGGTATCATCAGTGTAGGAGTGGATAGAACAAGAAGTTTGGTTTAGAAGATCATTGATGAATAATAGGAAGAGAGTGGGTGACAGGACAGGACCCTGAGGAACACCACTGTTAATTAATAGATTTAGGAGAACAGTGACTGTCAACCACAATGGCAATAGAACGGTCAGAAAGGAAACTTGACATGAAGTTATAGAGAGAAGGATAGAAGCTGTTGGAGGTTATTTTCGAAAACAAAGCTTTGTGCCAGACTCTATCAAAAGCTTTTGATATGTCCAAGGCAACAGCAAAAGTTTCACCAAAATCTCTAAAAGAGGATGGCCAAGACTCAGTAAGGAAAGCCAGAAGATCACCAGTAGAGCAGCCTTGATGGAACCCATACTGGAGATCAGGTAGAAGGTTGCGAAGTGATAGATGTTTAAGAATCTTCCTGTTGAGTATAGATTTAAAAATTTTAGATAGGCAGGAAATTAAAGCAATAGGACGGTAGTTTGAGGGATTAGAACGGTCACCCTTTTTAGGAACAGGCTGAATGTAGGCAAACTTCCATCAAGAAGGAAAGGTAGATGTTGACAGACAGAGCTGAAAGAGTTTGACTAGACAAGGTGCAAGCACGGAGGCACAGTTTTGGAGAACAATAGGAGGGACCCCATCAGGTCCATAAGTCTTCCGAGGGTTTAGGCCAGCAAGGGCATGGAAAACATCATTGCAAAGAATTTTAAAAGGTAGCATGAAGTAGTCAGAGGGTGGAGAAGAGGGAGGAACAAGCCCAGAATTGTCCAAGGTAGAGTTTTTAGCAAAGGATTGAGTGAAGAGTTCAGCTTTAGAAATAAATGTGATAGCAGTGGTGTCATCTGGTTGAAATAAAGCAAAGTTATTGGAGATATTTTTGGCTAGATGCCAGAAGTCATGAGGAGAGTTAGATCTTGAAAGGTTTTGACACTTTCTGTTAATGAAGGAGTTTTTGGCTAGTTGGAGAACAGACTTGGCATGTTTCCAGGCAGAAATATAAAGTGCATGAGATTCTGGTGATGGAAGGCTTAAATACCTTTTGTGGGCCACCTCTCTATCATGTATAGCACGAGAACAAGCTGTGTTCAACCAAGGTTTGGAAGGTTTAAATCGAGATAAAGAGTGAGGAATGTATGCCTCCATGCCAGACACTATCACCTCTGTTATGCGCTCAGCACACAAAGACGGGTCTCTGACACGGAAGCAGTAGTCATTCCAAGGAAAATCAGCAGAATACCTCCTCAGGTCCCCCCAACTAGCAGAGGCAAAACACCAGAGGCACCTTCGCTTAGGGGGATCCTGAGGAGGCATTGGAGCGATAGGACAAGATACAGATATGAGATTGTGATTGGAGGAGCCCAATGGAGAAGGAAGGGTGACAGCATAAGCAGAAGGATTAGAGGTCAGGAAAAGGTCAAGAATGTTGGGTGTATCTCCTAGACAGTCAGGAATACGAGTAGGGTGTTGCACCAATTGGTCTAGGTCGTGGAGGGTTGCATAGTTGAAGGCTGGTTCACCAGGATGGTCAGTGAAGGGAGAGCAAAGCCAAAGCTGGTGGTGAACATTGAAGTCTCCAAGAATGGAGATTTCTGCAAAAGGGAAGAGGGTCAGAATGTGCTCCACTTTTTAAGTTAAATAGTCAAAGAATTTTTTATAGTCAGAGGAGTTAGGTGAGAGGTATACAGCACAGATAAATTTAGTTTGAGAGTGACTCTGTAGTCGTAGCCAGTTGGTGGAAAACTCGGAAAATTCAAGAGCGTGGGCACAAAAGCAGGTTAAGTCATTGCACACATAAACACAACATCCAGCTTTGAATCGAAAATGAGGATAGAGAAAGTAGGAGGGAACAGAAAAGGGACTACTGTCAGTTGCCACAGACACCTGAGTTTCAGTGAGGAAAAGAAGAGGAGGTTTAGAAGAGGAGAGGTGGTATTCTACAGATTGAAAATTAGATCTTAGACCATGAATGTTGCAGAAGTTAATGAAGAAAAAGTTGAGTGGGGTGTCAAGACACTTAGGGTAATTGACAGAAAGGCAGTCCGACCTGGGGACATTTATGGTCCCCTTCCCAGATGGGGACTCCGAGGCTGGTGTATGAGTCGCCATGATAATTTTGAAACATAGATGTTAATAGACAGAGTTGAAAGAGTTTGACTAGGTAAGGTGCAAGCACGGAGCCACAGTTTCAGAGAACAATAGGAGGGATCCCATCAGATCCAAAAGCCTTCTGAGGGTTTAGGCCTGTGAGGGCATGGAAAACATCACTGTGAAGGATTTTAATGGGTAGCATGAAATAGTCAGAGGGTGGAGGAGAGGGAAGAACTAACCCTGCATCATTCAAGATAGAGTTTTTAACAAAGCTTCAAGCAAAGAGTTCAGCTTTAGAAATATATGAGATAGCAGTGGTGCCATCAGGCTGAAATAGAGGAGAGAAAAATGAAGAACCAAAGTTACTGGAGATGTTTTTGGCTAGGTACCAGAAGTCATGGGATCTTGAAAGATTTTGACACTATTAATGAAAGAATTTTTGGCTAGTTGGAGAACAGACAGCATCATTTTGAGCAGAAACATAAAGCACATGAGATTCAAGTGATGGAAGGCTGAAGTACCATTTGTGGGCCACCTCTATCATGTATAGCATCAAAATAGGCTGTGCTAAACCAAGGTTTGGAAGGTTTAGGTTGAGAGAAAGAGTGAGAAATGTACGCTTTAATGCCAGACACTATTACCTCTATTATGGGCTCAGGAGATAGAGACAGGTCTCTGAAATGGAAGCAACAGTCATTCCAAGGAAAATCAGCATAATACCTCAGGACCACCAACTAGCAAGGACAAAACAGCAGAGTCACCTCTGCTTTGGCGGATCCAAGAGGATCCTGAGGAGGTATTTTGCTGATTTTCCTTGGAATGACTACTGCTTCCGTGTCAGAGATCCGTCTTTGTATGCTGAGCGCATAACAGAGGTGATAGTGTCTGGCAAGGAGCCATACATTCCTTACTCTTTTTCTCAACCTAAACCTTCCAAACCTTGGTGTAACACAGCTTGTTCTCATGCTATACATGATAGAGAGGTGGCCCACAAAGGGTATTTATGCGTTCCATCACCAGAATCTCATGCACTTTATATTTCTGCCCAGAACCATGCCAAGTCTGTTCTCCAACTAGCCAAAAACTCCCTCATTAACAGAAAGTGTCAAAATCTTTGAAGATCTAACTCCCCTCGTGACTTCTGGCATCTAACCAAAAATATCTCCAATAACTTTAATTCTTCTTCTTTCCCTCCTTTATTTCAACCAAATGGTATCACTGCTATCACATCTATCTCTAAAGCTGAACTCTTCGCTCAAACCTTTGCGAAAAACTCTACCTTGGACAATTCAGGGCTTTTCCTCTCTCTCCTCCACCCTCTGACTACTTCATGCTACCTATTAAAATTCTTCGCAACGATGTTTTCCATGGCCTTGCTGGGCTAAACCTCAGGAAGACTTATGGACCTGATGGGGTCCCTCCTATTGTTCCCCGAAACTGTGCCTCCGTGCTTGCATCCTTCCTATTCAAACTCTTTCAGCTCTCTCTGTCAACATCTTCCTTTCCTTCTTGCTGGAAGTTTGTCTACATTCAGCCTGTTTCTAAAAATGATGACCATTCAAATCCCTCCGTCCTATTGCTTAAATTTCTTGGCTATCTGAAGTTTTTTAATCTATCCTCAACAGGAAGATTCTTAAACATCTATCACTTCACAACCTTCTATCTGATTGCCAGTATGTGTTCCGTCAAGGCCGCTCTACTGGTGATCTGGCTTTCCTTGCTGAGTCTTGGTCATCCTCTTTTAGCGATTTTGATGAAACTTTTGCTTTTGCCTTGGATATATCAA
The DNA here is from genome assembly GCF_035594125.1 of Scylla paramamosain. Classification (NCBI taxonomy): domain Eukaryota; kingdom Metazoa; phylum Arthropoda; class Malacostraca; order Decapoda; family Portunidae; genus Scylla; species Scylla paramamosain. The sequence continues at coordinate 3,134,610 of NC_087188.1, forward strand.
AGGTTTTTATAGAGTCTGGCACAAAGCTTTGATTTCCAAACTACCCTCCTAAGGCTTCTATCCTTCTCTCTATAACTTCATCTCAAGTTTGCTTTTTGACTGTTCTATTATTGCTGTGGTAGATGGTCACTGTTCTTCTAAATCTATTAACAGTGGTGTTCCTCAGGGTTCTGTTCTGTCACCCACTTTCTTCTTTTTATTCTTGAATGACCTAAACCATACTTCTTGTCCTATCCACTCCTATGCTGATGATACCACCCTGCACTTTTTTCAATGTCTTTTCATAGACATCCAACCTTTAAGGAAGTAAACATTTCATGCAGGGAAGCCACAGAACACCTGACTTTTGATCCTTCTAAAATTTCTGATTGGGGCAGAGCAAACTTGGTATTGTTCAATGCCTCAAAAACTCAATTTCTTCATTTATCAACTCGACACAACCTTCCAGACAGCTATCCCCTCTTCTTCAAAGATGCTCAACTGTCCCCCTCTTCTACGCTGAACATCCTTGGTCTGTCCTTTACTTAAAATCTGAACTGGAAAACTTCACATCTCATCTCTAGCTAAAACAGTTTCTATGAAGTTAGGCGTTCTGAGATGTCTCCGCCAGCTTTTCTCACTCCTCCAGCTGCTAACTCTGTACAAGGGCCTTATCCGTCCATGTATGGAGTATGCTTCACATGTCTGGGGGGGGTTACACTCAGACCGCTGTTTTAGACAGGGTGGAATCAAAAGCTTTTTATCCCATCAACTCCTCTCCTCTAACTATCTTCAGCCTCTCTTTCATCGCTGCAGTGTTGCATCTTTAGCTATCTTCTACCGCTATTTTCTTGCTAACTACTATTTTGATCTTGCTTGCTGCATGCCTCCCTTCATCCCGTGGCCTCGCTGCACAAAACTTTTTGCTTTCTCACCCCTATTCTGTCCACTTCTAATGCAAGAGTATTTTCAATATTTTCAATAATTCATCCCTCTCTCTGGTAAACTCTGGAACTCCCTGTCTGCTTCTGTATTTCCACCTTTCTATGACTTGAATTCCTTCAAGAGGGAGGTTTCAAGACACTTATCCTTCAATTTTTGACTACTGCTTTGGACCCTTTTCTAGGACTGGCATCTCAGTGGGCCTTTTTTTTTTTTTTTTTTTGAATTTTTGCTGCCCTTGGCCAGTGCCCCTCCTACTTGAAAAAGAAAAAAAAAAAAAAAAAGAAAAGGAGTCACTATGATGATTTTGAACTTTGAAGGGTGTGTGTGTGTAATTGGATGCATGTAATTTTGTGTGAAGGAAAAGAGTTGTCTTTAGAGGGCAGGCTGTGACTGCCCCCTTGTTTTGTGAGACATAAAGGGAATTCATTTAGGTCACAACTGGGTTAATGGTAAGTTCACAGCACCCCCTGATCCAGTGCTTTAGACTTCACTGGGAGTAATTATCATTTTGGCAGGTATCTACTGTGTCCTGCTTCATTTATTTTTAGCATGTTGGAATTTTAAAAGTAGCTCCAGAAAGAGGATTAAACATTGAATATTTTGACAGATTGAATTTGTATATAAGATAAATAATAATTGTTATTTTGATTTATTTCCGGGGCAATGCATTGGAAGAAAATTTATGAATATTTTGCAATTTTTCTCAGGAATGGAGTAAAATATTAAAAAGTTGCATTGTCATTTTATAGTTACATGTCTAGTTACTACAGGGGCAAAATGTGATTGAAAGTGAACTGACAGAAGTGTCTATCTTTCTATTATAGTGAATGTAATTTTTTATTTATTTTTTTCCATTTTACTTTTTTCCTAAAAACTACTCATCCAAATAAAATCAAATTTTTCTAGATATGCCCTTAATCAATCCCATAAAACATATAAAAATGTTATGTAAATAGACATAATATGAATGTCACCACTTAAGTAACTGGTGTTGTCTCCTTAAGGAGGCTGTCCCCCTCGCCTTTTTTTTTTATCTTCATTATTTGTTCTTTTCCCATTAAATTTTTATGGTAAATCAAAATTAGTATGTATGTAAGTGCTATTGTCCAAGAGTCCTCCCAGTATGCCATTTTGATACAACCATTCCCCCATCCCCTCAGAATGGTACCTATTTTTGAAATCTATCACCTTTTACAATTTTTAATTATTTAAAAGTTTCCATATATATATATAGGAAAAATCATAAATTATAGAATTATAGAAAAAAACAGTTTTATTTATATAATATGCTCTACATGACTGCCTTTGTGCTGAAAACACATTTCAGTGTATGTCCTCCACTGCTGAAGAACACATTCAAACACATCTGGATTTATACTTGTAATGGTGTTCATGATACCATATGTATGGAAACTTATGGGACACCCTGTATATATATATATATATATATATATACTCGTATATATATATATATATATATATATATATATATATATATATATATATATATATATATATATATATATATATATATATATATATATATATATATATATATATATATATATATATATATATATATATATATATATATATATATATATATATATATATATATATATATATATATATATATATATATATATATATATATATATATATATATATATATATATATATATATATATATATATATATATATATATATATATATATATATATATATATATATATTGTAGCCAAAAATAGTTCCACAAGAAGAAAATAATATGAAAAGTCCTCCTTACATTTTTATCATGCATCCTGCTGGCATTTAACTGACACCTCAGGTGCAGCTTTGCCAGATATAATCTTGTTACTGGCATACTTCATACACTTTTCTCCTAACAGTTGTTTTCCTTTTTACAGCATATTATGGTATGTATATTGTTCCACGCCTTTTTGTTTTATTTGCAGTTTCTCTTTAGTATATATACAGTATATACATTCTGTTCATTGAAATGTAGTAGAGAGGACTGAATTTGATTATCAAAGAGAACATGGAAGTGACATCTATTTGTCATGGTGTATAATCATGCACTGAGCCTATTAAACTTTTGATCATATAGGCATAAGTTGAGAGCAGATTCTTGATACTCCCATAAGCATGATTATAAACCACTAGAGGCATTTCATTTATGTGGAAAAAAATTCATAAAATATGAAATGATGTGGTTGACCAGAGGGAGTAATGACAAAAACATGTCATTTGATGTGGTTGACTATGAATTGGTTAAAATACCAATGATTTCCTTTCTCTGAGTCTGTTTCATTAAGATTGATACATAAGTGGCTCAGGAGATAGCTGTTATTACTAAATAGAGCAGCATTTTCATTTGCTGCCTTGTTTGACATTTATAGAAAATCAAGTTTACACATGTAATTTTGTCCATCTCAAAGGAGGTACTGGATTAATTATCTTGTCAGTAAATCATCAGTGCACATGTACTTGCTTTTTACCCTATAATGTTTCATCATCTCATGACATTGTACATTAGATGTAGCAAAATTTCATAAATTCATTGCATGCAACTTTTCATTAGGAAATGTAATTTGATTTTAAATAATGTTTAAAATATGAAAATAAACAAGGTATATATTCATTAAGAATCTTTAGCTTTACTTTGTTATTATTGGTTAGTCATTCTTATTATTATTGATTAATCATTCTTTGCTGCAGGTGGGATCATACACTCTGCTGCAGGTGCTGAAGGTACTAAGCAACAGTATGAAACATGTCCCTGCTGATCGTGCTGAGGACCTGCACCAGCAACTTCTCTTACCTCTTTCGTCATTTTCTGTTGGAGCTGAGCTCATTTCCTCCATGATGGATGCTGTCACACTCCTTACATACACTCTCCATGGTGATGATATAGAAAGTGAGTTGGAAAATTTTGCCTTCTGTTTCGAGTATGAATGTACTTATTTTAATGGTAAACTTAACCTTTGATACAATGAATATTGATATAATGAAACTTTAAGTCTCTTGAAAAAGCCTCAAATATGACAAGCTCTAGGTGGCTATAAGTAGCAAAAGTGTGTTAAATAGGAAAAGTCACAAGATTTTGAGTGACATGCAGGCACAAACACATTATTGGGCATTGCATTTGTAGGTGATAGGTGAAAAGGAGTCTTTCCCTTCTTTATATCATCATGTACTTGTGCCACTCAGAGTTCCAATTGAATAAATATTACTGAATGACTTACCTCATACAGTAGAACCTCAGTTCACTTACTTAATCTGTTCCCCTCTCTGCTCCATACACTCTCTTTCTCTCTCTGGCTTTGTTAATTATCTGAGAGAGAGAGAGAGAGAGAGAGAGAGAGAGAGAGTCATTGGCAGTTGTCAAGGTCATGGACTGACACAATTCCAGCTCATTCTCTCTCTCTCTCTCTCTCTCTCTCTCTCTCTCTCTCTCTCTCTCTCTCTCTCTCTCTCTCTCTCTCTCTCTCTCTCTCTCTCTCTCTCTCTCTCTCTCTCTTGTAGTTTTATGGGTAGCACATATAGCTTTGGTGATGAACTTGTCAATCATGACCTTGAACTTAAATGTCCAGTAAAACAGTTGATGTGAGTGGGGGTGGCTGGGTAAGTTGTGGAGTGGAGAGTGGAATACTGTCGCCATGGCAACTCCCATCTGAAATTGCTTTCAATGTAGCCATTCTCTCATCCAACCTCTCAGATCATAGTAACAAACAATAATGGGGTTATCATGTCTCAGAGAGAGAGAGAGAGAGAGAGAGAGAGAGAGAGAGAGAGAGAGAGAGAGAGAGAGAGAGAGAGAGAGAACCCTACCACCTTTTGTAAACATTATGTCTTCCATCTGTGAAATGCTCCATATAACTGCCTTAAATATTGTGTTGTTGTGAAACAAGAGGACCCAGACATTATTGCAATAAGTGAAACATGGTTCTCAGTGAATAAACCAGCTCACCAGTATGAAATTAATGGCTGTGACTTGTTCCACAAAAACCGTGACACCCGTGGCGGAGGAGTGTGTTTGTACGCGCAAAAACATACAAGTAGTGAGAGCACAAATCACTGTCCCTCCACACCTTGAGTGTCTCTGGGTACACCTGAAAAATGTAAAACAAGTGTCCCAAATAATATTGTGTGTGCTGTACTATCTCCCAGATTCTGACGCTAATACACATAGTGATCTCACTGAACACATAATAACGAGTGTGGATATGTTCAGACGGAGGCATAATAATTGTAAAGTGAAAATCTGTGGTGATTTTAATGGGCTTAATAAAGATCAAATATGTAATCAACTGAGTCTGAAAAACTTGGTGACACAGCCCACTCATGAAAATTCCGTGTTAGATCTTGTGCTAACAGACATGCATTACTATAGGTCCCCTGTATACCTGCCCCCTATTGGTCTGAGCAGACACAAGTGCGTGTTGGTGCGGCCGGCCACACCAGCCTCACCCCCGCACCACCACACTGTGCAGTACCCGCCCCTACAAGGAATCGTCCATGAGGGAATTCGGATCCTGGATTACAGCGGTAGACTGGTCATTCCTAGAAACATACCCCAGCATAGAACAACAAGAAAATGCATTGCACGCTATCCTCCAACACCAATACGAAGCCTACTTCCCGCTGAAAACATGGCGAAAGCGAGAGAGTGACCAACCGTGGATGACCCCTGAGAGAAAGCGGTTGATAGTTAAAAAGCGAAATGTGTACAACAAAGGGAACCCAGAACGATATCGTGAACTAAATTGTTGTGCAAAGAGAAAAATCAAACAGGCGAAACATGACTATTTTGTGACGACACAAAGTGAAAGTGGATTTAACAAGTGCATTGCAAAACTTATAGAACCTAAACGAAAGCCTGTAAGCCTCCCTTTCCTCAACCTAAGCGACCCATGTGAGATTGCTAACGCGATAAATGCACACTTTGCCACAATATGTACAAACTATCCACCCCTGGACCCAAGTATCGTACCTGCCCACCAACCTTCATTGCCTCCCCCTTACTACTCGAGGCATGATATTTATAAAGACTTAAAGAAAATAAAAACAAAGAAATCTACTCCCCAAGGTGAAATTCTGCTGAAACTAGTAAAAGAATTTGCATATGAACTGAGCCAACCGCTTGAAATAATTTATAACAAGTGCCTACAAACAGGAGCCTGCCCTGACCGGTGGAAGCAGTCCACAGTGACAGCCCTGCCCAAGGTGGCTGATGTGACCAACCTGTGTGTCTCTCACACACACTTTCGGGAAGGTGCTGGAGGGGCGCGTTGCAGATGTAGCCCTGACGGACATGCGCCCACACATCGATGAGCACCAGTTCGGGAACTTGAAGGGACGCTCTACCACGCAGTACATGGTGTTCCTCCTGGACGCCATCCTGAAAGGTCTGGAGCAGCGTAATACGGTGGCCCAGATGTGCCTGATTGATTTTAAGAAGGCTTTTGACAACGTGGATCACAGCGTAGCAGTGACCCAACTGTACAACCTCGGTTGCCGCACGTCATTTCTACCATTCATTTCATCTTTTCTCACGGGCAGGCAGCAGCGTACCAAATACAAAGATAAAACATCCACGTGGCTTCCCACCACATGTGGGGTGCCGCAGGGGACCTGCATCGGACCTGTCATCTTCCTTGCCCTCATCAACAGCCTGTTACAACATTCATCCCATAAAGTGAAATTTGTGGATGACGTCACTGTGTTCTCGGTAAATACAACAGCGGACCTGCAAGCAAACCGACTCCAGCAACTTATCACCACCATCAATGAACAGTGCCAACAACTCAAATTAATACCCAACCCAAATAAATGTCAACTGATAAATATCAACCTCTTGCGGCAGGGTGTGGCATTTCCAGATGTGCATCTCGACGCCAACCCCATCCCCTGCATCGACATAGCCAAAGTAGTCGGACTAGTCATGAACTCCAACTTGACCTGGCAGGACCATGTCAACCACATCATCAAGAAGGCTTCCAAGCTATTCTTCATGCTATTCAAAGCGAGATCGTTTGGAGCAACACAGCAACAACTAGTGCAGCTATACTGCCAGCGCATACGACCCGTGCTGGAGTACGCGTGGCCGGTGTGGCATTCCGGCCTTACAACCGCACAACGAACCACCCTAGAACGTGTGCAGAAGCGGGTGTGTCGTATCATCCTCGGAGGCAGCTACAACAGCTACACAGCCACGCTTACCACGTTCGGCCTGCCTTCCCTGGAGGACAGGAGAGGTCAGCTTACCCTCAGTTTTGGGGAGCTTGCAGCTTCTCCCCCAGCGAGCACCATCACGGTATCAGACCAGGCACAGTGCCAGGTTACCGCCTGTCAGGTGCCGCACAGAAAGGTACAGGAACTCCACCATCCCCTATGTGACTCGCCTGGCCAACAAGTAGACATAACTGGCACAAAAATACATGGACACTATATTCTTTCTCTAAAGTGTTTTACCCTGGTAAACTTTTTACTTTAAGTTGATTTTAATAGTTTAAATATTTTAACCTAGTATATATGTATTGTTTTTAACTTTTATTTCCATGTAAATCAAGACCCCTTCAGCAACTAACACTGTATTGTCTGCTGCCTCTTGATAAATAAACCTGATATTATTATTATTATTATTATTATTATTATTATTATTATTATTATTATTATTATTATTATTATTATTAAACTAGTGAACTAGTGTGATTTTTGGTAGTGTTTTTAATTTCATGTATTGTGTCAACACAAGATTGAACTGAGCTACTGGACTTAAATCAGCATTCACATTATGTCTTTATAGTTTTATTTTGAGATGATGCAGGAGAGAAAGTAGAACACACACACAAACACTGATCACATTGCCATATTGTGTGACATACACCCTGTTATCCCTCACTTATAAGTCATGTGTTCTTATATTTTTATTTAAAATACTGTAGGAGGAAGAATAATAACTACACTAAAGATATATATACCAAAACACACACACACACACAAAAAAAAAAGATATATATATATATATATATATATATATATATATATATATATATATATATATATATATATATATATATATATATATATATATATATATATATATATATGGAAAAATCTATCATATGGCTGGCAAGAAGATAGCTGTTGCTAGTGAACTCATTGATCATTGATTTTAATCTGTTGTCATATTGGTTTGGGAGCAATTGAAAGAAAAGTTTAAAATATCATTCTTCGTCAAATTTTGATTGACAATAAGAATAATTTTCTAAAACTCTCTCTTGTTTAGAATTTTGTTTTATTTGGGAAAAATCAGCTAGGATGGGTCGTTTTTTACCCATGCCACAGAGAATAGAGTTAAAGGGATGTTATACCCAAATTTTTGTATATCAAAGGTTTACTGTACATATTAGTTTAGTCCCCTTTCATTTTTCAATGCAGTGTACTTTTTCATAATTAAAATATTATGTACTGTACAATATTTATATTTTTTTCCATTGTGTTAAAGTGAATTTTAAATTGGTGTTTGTGTTGGAATTGGAGGACAAAATTTGTTCACCAACCCTGTTTGAATTGGGAGTTGTTTGAACTGAAGTAT